>NC_079199.1:36421491-36708991 GCF_029499605.1 Hyla sarda | reverse complement strand
TAATGAAAAATATGCTTCTTTCTATTGTATTTTTCCCGATCAGTCCCGTCAGCAAGCATTTCTGACTCATGCTGGAGTCCTAAACACTCAGAGCTGCCAGCCTGCTTTGTTCACAGCCAAACAGGCTGTGAACAAAGCAGGCTGGCAGCTCTGAGTGTTCTCCTTTGTGAACAAAGCAGACTGGCAGCTCGTAGTGTTTAGGACTCCAGCATGAGTCTGAAATGCTTGCTGCCAGGACTGGTAGGGAGACCCCTAGTGGTCATTTCTTCAAAGGGGAAAATTAAATAGAAAGAAGCATATTTTTCAATAACAATCAATTGTAAAGTTATTCTGCATACATTAATCTATAATATATCAAAAAAAAAATTTGATGAGAGGTACCCTTTAAAATGTAATGTGGGGTTTGCATTGGTGTTTTCTTCTGGTGTTTTTACATATTATTTTTAATAAAGAGTTTAAAAAAAAATGGATGGACACAGGAACAGGAAAAACTGCCAAAAGAGAAAAAAATGCAATTTTCACAAAAGGTAAAAACGTCAGAAAAACCACAAAAATGCAATTCCTTTGGCTGTCCATGCATGTTGGGAGTTGAAATTTTGCAACAGCTGGAGACACACTGGTTGGAAAACACTGCATAAGACGTTTTATGCAGACTAAAATATGGTGTCATTTTATTGCGTTATAGTACTGTGTATCCATGACAGCCAGGGGAGATAATAATGGTAAGATTGTTGTGGCCAATGATATACGTATATGACTTGTCTTATGCTTGATATAGCCAATGTAGCCGAAACATCTAATTCTTTGGTGCATCAAATTAAAAAAAAACTCTTCTCTTGAATATTACTCCGTCTGTTCTGTGATCATATTTGGTTCTCATCTGTTATTCTAGATTTGCACCCCAGAGGGTCACTTGCTTGGTGATTGGACTCCAAGGCCAAGACCGCATCACAAGACGTCCATGTAAGGCTAGGTTCACACCACGTTTTTGCAATACAGTTCCTGTATCAGGTTTTTGATTAAAAAAACGGATTCCTCAAAACCTGACTAAACTGTATCAAAACGTGTGTACAAATTTTTATCTGTATACGGTTGAAAACAATTTACGGTTTGAAAAATGATGTCCGGTTGCATCAGTTTTTTACGAAAAAACCTAATACGTTTTGAACTTTTCACTCCATTATGAATAAAGTTTCACTTGTTTGATTGAAATTCCAAGAAAAAAAACTGTGGAAAGTCAAAAACCATATGGTGAAAACTGGATGGAACCGTACGCACACACGGTTCTGTACGGTTCCCATTGACTCCCATGTTTTAAAAAAACGTATACGGTTTAATACAGTATTTCACCCAGACCAAAAACTGTGGTAGGCCACGGTTTTCTGTCCGAAAAAAAAAAAAGTAAAAAACCGTATGGTTTGAAAAACGGAGACAACCGTATACAATATGGTGCATACGGTTTTGAATGGGAAGTCTATGGGCACGGTTTTCTGTTCGGTTACATACGTTTTTTTTTTATGAAACCGTATGCCGAAACCGTATAGCAAAATCGTGGTGTGAACCCACCCTAAAATAGATTTCTTTTTGTCTTACAGATAGCGGTCTGCAACATGACCCCATTCAGTTACCTTGTTGTCATCGACACAGCAAAAATTGCGCCAAATGTTTAGATTTTTTAGGCAAATTAGCTACAGCAGATTTGCAGTGGGTTAGGATAACGCTTAATAAAAAATAAGGCAAAAAAAAATCTACGTATTTGAAATGCATAGCTGTAGATTGTGCCATGGCTGCAACTGCAGATTCCAACTTCCCCATTGGAGTGAATGGGGAAAATCAGAAGACAATCCACAGTACAGTGGTCCCTCAAGTTACAATATTACCCGGTTCCAGGATGACCATTGTATGTTGAAACCATTGTATGTTGAGACCATAACTCTATGGAAACCTGGTAATTGGTTCTGAAAGTCATCTAAAAATAGGAAAAAGTGAGGATTAAAGAAAAATAAGTAAATAAGTAATACAGATCAAGCAAATCCTTACATATAAAAGTAAGAAAGCTCTGCTGGGAGCTGTAAATCACTGTCTATATCAGTGTTTTCCAACCAGGGTGACTCCAGCTGTTGAGAAACTACAACTCCCAGCATGCCCGGACAGCCTTTGGCTGTCCGGGCATGCTGGGAGTTGTAGTTTTGCAACAGCTGGAGGCACCCTCGTTGGGAAACACTGGTCTTTGTAGAGGACGGAGGCTTCATCAGGGTCCTGTACAGAACACGCAATGTCCTAAAAAAGTAAAATGAAGGCGCCCTCACCGGGTGTCCAAAGGAGCAGCTAACTCTGGCACAGGTAAAGAGTAGTACAGAACATGTAATACCTCCCTGTACTGTAGGGGGCGCTACCAGACAGCCAGTCAGTGCATGCGCTTCAATACTACATGCACGCACTAATACAGGGGTTTTACCAGTGAAATGCCCATTCTGATTGGTTGGTTCTTCCAGGCATTGACATGTTTCGCAGATCTGGACTGTCTGTAGCATTGTATGTTGAGTCTGGTTTCAAGTTACGATGGTCCAGAAAAGACCATCATATGCTGAAACTATTGTATGTTGAGGGATCACTGTATATAATGCAGTATAAAGACATAGGGGGAATTTATCAAGGCTGATGTAGGTAAATAATTTTTCTACACCTTTCATTTGTGTTTTGGCACTGTGTATTTGCGCCAGTATACACTTTTTGAAATTACACTTCAGTATATCACTTTGGATGGTTCCTCCTGTGACATTTTCTGCAATTTTTTTAACCTGTTGCACAAAAATGTAATATATTTTACAAATGAGCTCACAGACAGTTTCGTAAGTCAGGTCAAGGCTGGTGTAGATTTGTGACGTCTGAGGCATTACAGCGTTTTGAACAACAGAGTTTCGGATGAGGGATGATGGAGTTGTGGCTGAAGGAGGATGGCGATTGGTGGGATGGAGGAGGCGGGACGCCGTTTCACATGACGGGGGACGGAGTCACGGTTGACGACTGACGGGGATTGGTCCGACTGAGGAGGCGGGATGCCGTTTCACCTGAGGGAGGACAGAGTTACGTCTGACGACTGACAATGTCCTAAAATGGACACCGTATGCATAAGTTAAATTAACCCCTTTGGCGTTTTTTCATTTTTGCACTTTTGTTTTTTCCTCCTTAACTTATAAAAATCATAACCCTTTCAATTTTGCACCTAAAAATCCATATGATGGCTTATTTTTTACGCCACTAATTCTATTTTGTAATGACATCAGCCATTTTACCCAAAATCTACGGCGAAACGTAAAACAAAATCATTGTGCGACAAAATGGAAGAAAAAACGCCATTTTGTAAATTTGTGGGGCTTCTGTTTCTACGCAGTATATTTTTGTAAAAATGAAATCTTATCTTTATTCTGTAGGTCCATACGGTTAGGTTTGATTTTGTCGTACTTCTGATAAAAATCATAACTACATGCAGGAAAATGTATACGCTTAAAATTGTCCTCTTCTGACCCCTATAACGTTTTTATTTTTCCATGTACGGGGCGGTATGAGGGCTCATTGTTTGCGCCGTGATCTGAAGTTTTTATCAGTAGCATTTCTGTTTTGATCAGACATTTTAATTGCTTTTTATTCATTTTTAATGGTATAAAAAGTGACCAAAAATACACTATTTTGGACTTTGGAATTATTTTTCTGCGTACGCCATTGACCGTGCGGTTTAATTAATGATATATTTTTTATTTTAGACACTTACGCATGCGGCGATACCACATATGTTTATATTTATTTTTATTTACACAGTTTTTTTGTTTTAAATGGGAAAAGGGGGGTGATTCAAACTTTTATTAGGGAAGGGTTAAATCATCTTTATTAACTTTTTTTCCACTTTTTTTGCAATGTTATAGCTCCCATAGCGGACTATAACATGCAATACATTGATTCAATACACTGATCCCTGCCATTGCATTGCAATGCATTAATCAGTGTTATCGGCGGTTGATTGTTCAAGCCTTGATTGCCAAGCATTATATAGGGTAAAATCTGATGATTGGTTCCCTTTTAAAAAAAAAAAATAATTTTCCACCTGTGTACCCTTTTAACTATGACAAATTGTGTGACAAAACACCACAAAAACAGGGTAAAACCAAGTATAATCCGCAACACTGGTAAATTTTTGCATGAGCTTTCTGGAGATTCTTTTATGCAACATGTGGACAAGATTTCTACAGAAAGAATATAGATCGTCAATCTCTGTACAATGCTGTGGAATATGTCGGCTCCATATAAACAACCATTAAAAAAATGTTGCCGTTCTCACAAAAATTGTCGCCTGAAACAAATGGAGTGCAACGTGTGCAGCCTTTGCTCCCATAATTCTCTATGTGGCCGCTGAACGTTTCTGACCACTGAACTTGAAGATGTTCAGTAGGTCCTTTAGCGGCCCTGGGGCGATCCATTTGTTCCTGGAACCATTCCATCCCTGCTCTAGGGATCGGTAGGGGTCCCATTGGTCCTATCCCCACCGCTCAGCCTGTAATTTCTATCCTATGAATAGGGAATATCAAGCTGAGATGGGAATACTCCTTTAATAAATAATAAACAATTTATTTTAAAAAATAGCCAAAGAAAGTATGGAAATGATCAGATGTGGCTCAGAGTAGGAAAAAAACCTGTGATCCGCTTCTATTTGTGACAACAGTCTGTGAAAAAAAATCTTACAGAATTTTCCAGACAGCAGCCTCAAAATCTTCAACAAGCAAGAAGATAAAGGTCTAATACTACACATAAAGTCCTCCCATATGTATGGAATTTAACAAAAATACTTGTATGTACAATATGTCAGAGTAAAGGAGGTGCTTTTATGCAGAAAAGAAGAATTCTAACGATTGTCAGAAATGTAGATGCCATAAACGAATTCGCGATATTTCGCGAATATATGGATGAATATTCGTCCTATGTTCGCGAAATTCGCATATTCGCTATGTTGTTTTTTTCCATGGGAAAATTTGCATGAAATTCGCATAGTGCGCATGTGCGATTATATCTCACCTAAAAGAAGGGAGGGATCAGTGTCCTCTGACTGGAAGTGCCGTTATCCGTGAATATTTGCATATTCGTATTCACATAAATTTGCATATTCGCAAAAAAAAAAGAATATTCATCATTGCGAATATATATCTATATTCTAAATATCAATGAAATCACGAAATGCCAATATGTGCAGTAAAAATTAGCATTTTGAATATTCGTGCTCAACACTAGTAGGATAATGCACTCACCTCAAATTCTGTAGGAAATTTCAAGTTTTATTCGACATGTAGAAAATCCAGCGATACAGATATGTAGAGAAAGCTTGCTTCAAACAGGGTGGATCACCACGGTGCTGAACACAATCAGAAAGTAGGCTCTTGAAAGACTTTATTTACCCAGAATGCAACACATTTCGCACCACAGCTGACTGCTTCATCAGGTTGCCTGATGAAGCAGCCAGCTGTGCGGCGAAACGCGTTGCATTCTGGGTAAAGTCTTCCAAGAGCCTACTTTCTGATTGTGTTAAGCGCTGTGGTGATCCACCCTGTTTGAAGCAAGCTTTCTCTACATATTGTTGGTTATTCTGGTGGAAAGGCTGCAGGACACTTATCTATTCAAGCTTTGTCCATGGTTGTGAATGGGGTACACAACCTCTTAGGGTTAGCGCAATCGTTGTTGTCTACCTCCCCATTATTAATCATCTTGATTATACTACACTATGGAGCATCCTGTCTTTATGTTAACGATACAGATACACAGGGAGCTGGTGGTAGAACAGGTGAGGCTGGGGGCTTTCACAGGGACGGCAACATGTTTCACGCACTATGGCGCTTCCGTACAGGCCAGATGAAGCGCCGTAGAGCGTGAAACATGATGCCGCCCCTGTGACGCTTCTAGCCTCACCTGTTCCACCACCAGCTCCCTGTGTATCTGTATCATTGGATTTTCCACATGTCGAATAAAGCGTGAAATTTCCTACAGAGTCTGCGTTGAGTGCATTATCCTACTATCTTCTACATGACAGCCTTAAAATCTTCTCTGTTGTCCTTGAAATCTATCAGCAACCAATCAGATCGCTTCTTTCATTCTTAACAAGGCCTGTGCAAAATGAGAGATACAATCTGATTGGTTGCTATGGGCAACTGGTCAAGTTTGCCTCTCCACAGGTTTTGATAAATCTCCCCCCATTGACTCTTACCTGTTGTAAATGAAGAGAGCAAATCATGAAGACCTTATTGAATAGAGGAACCTAGGGTTACGCCACCTCCGCTCCTGTGTGTGTTCCAAACCTAGAAGCTACAATCCTAATTATCTGTCAGGTTTATGAAAAATGGAAAAAACAGGACTGAACAAGATCTTGTGACACCATTCTAGCTGGGAAGACAGAGACAGGGGAGTCAGGTGTCCTAGTGCAGGAATTCAATATGTGTTTTGTGAACACCCGCATAGCACAAAGCACTAATGAACAGAATGTAGTACATGTCTGTGTGTGTTAGCGCCAGGGGCAGTACTGGCAGTGCAGACAACATGAAGCCTGGGCAAAAAATATACTACCTAGAACTCAAAATTACATGACTATCATCACTATCTCCATGTACATTGCTGAAACATGCTTAGATTTCCTTGCAAGCTTCCCCTACACAGCTGAACTCTAATAGGTGACATGTGGCCATGAAGGTCAGATTGCATGCACTGTAATTAGTCAACCAGAGTAAAGGCCTTGTTCACACTATTCTGTGATTGATCCAAGTCATTTCCATAGATTTGAACTGGGACTCACACAGGCCTTGTTGCTCGAGGGGGCCTGTATTCCCTTTGCCACATTAAAGGATATCATTATTAATTAAAGGGGTACTCCCGTGGAAAACTTTTTTTTTTTTTTTTAAATCAACTGGTGCCAGAAAGTTAAACAGATTTTTAAATTACTTCTATTAAAGAAACTTAATCCTTCCAGTACTTTTTAGGGGCTGTATACTACAGAGGAAATGTTTTTCTTTTTAGATTTCTCTGATGTCATGACCACAGTGCTCTCTGCTGACCTCGGCTGTCCATTTTAGGAACTGTCCAGAGCAGCATATGTTTGCTATGGGGATTCTTTCCTGCTCTGGACACCAGTTGATTTTTAAAAAAAAGTTTAAAGCATGGTTGGAGGGGATCCTATTACACATTTTTGCTCTTGGGGACAAATTATGTTTTCTTGGTTTACATTTTTATTTTATTTTTTAATCAAATGGTGCAATAAAGTTAAACATATTTGTAAATTACTTCTATTTAAAAATCTCAATTCTTCCAGTACTTATCTGCTGCTGTATGCTCCAGAGGAAGTTGAGTGGTTATTTTCTTTCTGACCACAGTGCTCTTTGCTGACACCTCTGTCCATCTCAGGAACTGTCCAGATCAGGAAAAGTTTGCTATGGGGATTTGCTCCTACTCTGTACAGTTCCTGATATGGACAGAGGTGTCAGCAGAGAGCACTGTGGTGAGACAGAAAAGAAATAAAGACACCTCCCAATTCCACAAGGAGGGAAACACTTGCTTCCCCTGAAAGGATTAGGTACCGAGTAACATATGTTATTTATTTATTTTTGTGGGATCTGACCGGTATGCTTTAAAGATTCCTTTCGTAATTATTTATAAATGCCTTTCTCTATTTTCTTTTGAAGACCCATAGAATTTGGATTATTTTATAGCACATATCGAAACCATCTTCAACAACTAATGAACACAAAATAAGATGGCATTGACCCAATTTCAGGAACAGAACAAGTATTTTCCTAAAGAAAAATGAAAAAAAAAAAAGTACTTTTCTTAAAGAGGCATAAGTAAAGCTTGCAGCAAACATTATCCATTACGATGTTGCATGAAATTACCGTATTTTTCGCCATATAAGACGCACTTTTTCTTCCCCAAAACTGGGGGTGCGTCTTATATGGCGAATACACATTAAAACCCTGTCCTATCAGGTCGGTCCCGGCGGCCATCAGCGGCCGGGACCCGCGGCTAATACAGGACATCACAGATCGCGGTGATGCCCTGTATTAACCCTTCAGACGCTGCGATCAAAGCTGACCGCCACGTCTGAAGGGAAAGTGACACTAACCCAGCTGCATCGGGAGGGACCTTACCTGCCTCATCGGTGTCTGCTCCGTGCTGGGATCCCCTGCATGGCCGGCACTCTCCTTCATCGTCATCACGTCGTCCCCTCATCCAATAGGAGCGGCGTGCGTAGCGACTTGATGGCGGCGACGGACAGCGAGGATACCGGGCAGCAGAGACGTTCCGGAGCGACGGGGACACCCTGGGACACGGCCACAGCGATGGAGGGCGACATCCAGGGCAGCGGTGACGAGTGGTGACGGGTCCGGAGTGGCGGGGAAACGTGAGTATAACCTCCAATACCAGTGGTCTTCAACCTGCAGACCTCCAGATATCGCAAAACTACAACTCCCAGCATGCCCGGACAGCCAACGGCTGTCCGGGCATGTTGAGAGTTGTAGTTTTGCAACATCTGGAGGTCCACTGGTTGAAGATCACTGTCCTATACTTTACATTGTATTCTAGATTTTCTTCCTTTAAAATTGGGTGCGTCTTATATGCCGGAGCGTCCTATATGGCGAAAAATACGGTACCAATGTGCCTCTAATCATGACACGACTACAACCTCTTGCCTTGGGCCCAGGTTGATACAAAAGCCTGCTGGTTCCATGATGCATGAAGGGTGTCACTGCTCTTCCTTGGACAAAAAAAGAAGTGCCCCATCACAGAACAAAGATCCATCTTGGCAGCTTTATGGCTCCGTGACAGGAAGAAGGAAGCTGGGAGTGGAAGTTCCCACAGATGTTGATCTGAGGAGATCCTCTGAAGTTGCCTGATGGATGTGCTATCACTTTATCACTCTGTAAATATACAGCTATTTGTATATACTAAGGATACTTCTGTTGCCTTTGAATAACTTTTAAGGATTTGGATGACTGGGAAGGTTACTGTTACCTGCACAAAAAAAACTGATCAGTGCAAAAATACAACAAATTCAACAAATTACAATCTCGGTGTCTTTTTTTTACATATTTTACTATGATGTATGTATAACTTATATATTTTATGATTCATAATATATTTATATTATATTTATTATTGTTGCAGAAAATCAGTTGCATACCTCTGAATGGGGTTGTTTCTGCAGCATGTGCATGGATTTCTGCAAGCCCCATTCAGACATATGAGTCAGTCGTAGCAACATACTTAAAGGGGTACTCCAGCGCTTAGACATCTTATCCCCTAGCCAGAGGATAGTGGACAAGATGCCTGATCGCGGGGGTCCCCCATGATCTTGCACGCCGCACCCCGTTAAAATCAGTCCCCGGAGCGTGTTCGCTCCGGGTCTGATTACTGTCGTTCACGGGGCTGGAGCGTTGTGACGTCACGGCTCCGCCCCCCGTGTGACTTCACGCTCCGCCCCCTCAATGCAAGCCTAGGGGAGGGGGCGTGACGGCTGTCACGCCCCCTCCCATAGACTTGCATTGAGGGGCGGGGCGTGATGTCACGTGCGTCACGCTCTTTCGTTCGCGTGGTCAGGATCCGAAGCCTCCGGCGTTGCCGGAAGCCGTTGAGGTGGATGCTGCAGCCGAGAACCCGGGGGTCCCCAGTGGCGGGACCCCCGCGATCAGGCATTTTATCCCCTATCCTTTGGATAGGGGATAAGATGTCTAAGTGCCAGAGTACCCCTTTAATATAGCCTCATGTAAAGTATCTCTCCTTCAAAAAGATAAGGGTTTGCTCTGCAGTGCCACCTTTTGGTGGTAGCTTTCCCGCAAGTGGATGCTCAACCCCTTAATGGGGTCATCTGGCCAAAAGTTTCCATTTAAAATCTGGTCAGGAAGGTTGTAAATAAAAAAGAACACTCTCTTACCTTTCTTGTCCCATTGCTGCCCTGAACATCCATATTTGGTGGTGTGACATCACATGCCCACTCATCCATTCATCGGTCACAATGGTGTCCAACCTAAGCCGCTGTTTGGCTAAGTGGGCATGTAAAATCCAATTCCTGGACAGAGGGGAATGGAGCTCAGTTATACCAGCGCCAAAGAAGACGGTAAGAAAGTGTTCTCGCACAACCTCTGACCAGATTTAAAAAAATAAATTTTTGGCCGGACAACCCCTTTAAACATGAATAGGTATTGTTTGCCAATCCAGAATCTCACACAAAAGAAAGAGTTCTGGTATGACCAACAATTCATAGTAATGGTTCTCTTCTTGGTTAGAATGTCTTCTGGGGAGAGCTACTATTTTCTCCTCAAGAAGGTTCAGTACCCCTTTACAGTGGTCCCTCAAGTTACAATATTAATTGGTTCCAGGACGACCATTGTATGTTGAAACCATTGTATGTTGAAACCAGAACTCTATGGAAACCTGGTAATTGGCTCTGAAGGCACCAAAATGTCATCCAAAAATAGGAAAAAATGTAAATGAAAGAAAAATAAGTAGATAACTAATACAGATAAAGCAAATCCTTACATATAAAAGTAAGAAAGATCTGCAGGGAGCTGTAAATCACTGTCTATGTCAGTGTTTCCCAAGCAGGGAGCCTCCAGCTGTTGCAAATCTACAACTCCCAGCATGCCCGGACAGCCAAAGGCTGTCCGGGCATGATGGGAGTTGTAGTTTTGCAACAGCTGGGGGCACCCTGCTTGGGAAACACTGGTCTATGTAGAGGACAGGAGCTTCTTCGGGGTCCTGTACAGTACACGCAATGTCCTAAAAAGTAACATGGAGTCGCCCTCACCTGGTGTTCAAAGGAGCAGGTAACCCTGGTACAGGTAAAGAGTACAGAACATGTGATACCTCCCTGTACTGTAGGGGGCGCTACCAGATAATCAGTCAGTGCATATGCTTCAGTAATACGGGGGTTTTACCAGTAAAATGCCCATTCTGATTGGTCAGTTCTTCCGGCCATTGACATGTTTCACAGATCTGGACTGTCTGTAAATTGTATGTTGAAACTATTGTATGTTGAGGCCATTGTAAGTTGAGGGATCACTGTATACCCTCATGTGTCATGTGGTGGCTATAACTCAGCAATATAAGAGTCTTTGAGTTTGTAGGGGTGACACTGAACTTATTATACCATACACTTCTCTTGGCTTAAATGCCCCCCCCCCCCCCCCCCCCCCCCTATGTATATACAGACCTTTAGAACAATAGCTAGACATAGCAAGAAACTGTATGGATCCAGCTGAAAGGCTTATGCTTATTACCATATTACAGCTAAAATTGTGGACAGACCAATAATAAGGCTACTAGGGAGGTCCATGGGTCTATAACTTCCATTTCATATTGGAGGCATATTGAGTTTTTATGTTAATTTTGTAAATATCATACAAAACTATTATGACATATTTAATTGGACTCCATGTATACGGAGATATTCTCCACTAGAAGCACTGTATCTAAGTGCCCTATTACATGGGAAGATTTTCAGGTAAAATTAACCCTGGGCAATAGGCGCAGAAATCAGCTGACCAAAGAGCGAATGCTGGTTTATTATCTTACCGGATGGGTTTAACCTGTAAAAAATCCAATCACAAGACTGTATAGTAGGTGAGGTGCGGCTGATGGATGATAAAAGTAAACGGCCACACAAATGATCCGGCAGCCATTTTTGCAGCTCTGCCCACCTAACAACTAAGTCATTGATAGGCTATATAGACTAGCGCCAGTTTAGAAGATCGGCACTCATATTGGGCAGGGGTCAGGCTGTGTAATACAGTTGTGGTGTCCCGGTACCGTATTGCATACCATACCTTGTGTAGTGGTCCCCAAAGCCAGAGTTACTACGTTCCGATAGGGTCCCCCAGGTGGCACTGCCCCTAGTCGCCTCTTCCTTTTCTAATTTTATGATGTCTATGTGTACATATTCAATAATGTGTATATTTAATATAATGCATAGTAGAGTAATTACCTTGTTGGCGTCGCAGGACCTTCGGTCATGTGACTATGTTAATTCCTCTATGGTATGTTGGAGCACCTTTGGAGGTCCTTGGGTCACATGTTACCCATAACCCTTTGTAAAGATGATTGACAGAAGTATTGGACTAATTAGTTCTAGTCCAGCCCCTGCCCATATAAGGGAGCTGTATTCAATTATCACTCTCTTGGGTTGCTGCTCTCATGGATGCCGGACTAGCAGGGAGGATCTGCACAACTTTCAAAGACAAGCTAGGCCAGAAAACCTGCTAGCCTCAGCTAAACTAAACTATGAGTCCTAAACTAAATCCCCGCTAAAGCTAGCGTGACTACTGGACCAAAACTAAATCCCCTAAATCCAGTAAAACAGCGCATATCAGTCTACGGACTCTAAAACGCTTAAGGTCCCAACCACTGTCAATCTCTAAGAGACTTTGCATGTATAGAGACTGTTCCGGTTATGAAGTTTGCATAAAATCTTCAGTAACGTTCCAACAGTTTTCAGCAAATTCTCCGGTTGTGGACATTCAATTATTCTATACCTCCCTACCGCTCTTGGGAAGGGTGGCGGTAGGACAAGCATTACAGAGGAGCCCTCACCCTGGCATCACGAAAAGAAAGGGTTAACCAGAAAACCCTTAAGTCACCGCACAGCTACACCCCATATACCCTACTCCCCCAGGCTATCACACAGTCCTAATGAAGAATATTATTATACACACAGAGATCCCAACAGAGCTTGTACAACAGGCAAGAAACAGCTTCACCATGGTGTCCACCACCATGTAAACTCCATGTCAGTGTGCATGAGCCAAAAACCCCTTTGGAAGTAAAATGAAAATGGGACAAGTAGTTTAGACAGCCCTGTTGGTCTCCTTATAACATTGGTTTCATATGCTTTTTATTGCTGACCTTCACATCACTCTTACAAATCACCAAAAAATCATTTATACATCATTATACAAAGACACACACAAAGTGACATTGGTTACGGATCTTTACCAAGATTTCATATAATAACTCAATGGGAAGAGAACGTTGCCAATAAAAAAAATCTATTGTGTGCTACTAAATCTAGTGACCTTAATGGTACCTGCCAACAGGCTCTTTAAACATTTGTGAATGCTGTATTACTGTACTGGGTCTATTGGTAGGTAAATAACACGTCAGCACTTGTCAAAAGCAATGATGATTGATCAAAATACTAAGGGCAGGAAGTCCGTCCTTGGCTCATATGCAAGAAAAAAGTGTTGTCCTTTGGAACTAAAATTCTAAAATTAAATGATTAAAAATTATATATTTCAATTTAATGTGAATGCCTTTATATAGGCAACTCCTTGTAGATTTTTGCATATTAACTTCTGCTCTACAGATCCAGTCATGATCAAGTAAATATGTCAGTTCACAAGTATTAATAGTCTGTGTACTTACCAAACAGAAAATGACAGCAACGTCTTACGTATAGATATAGGTAACTGGGTAAGCCTTTTTTTTTAAGTTTTAAAGGGGTATTCCAGCTTTATACATCTTATCCCCTATCCAGAGGATAGGGGATAAGATGTATGATCGCAGGGATCCCGCTGCTGGGGACCCCCGCGATCTTGGTGCAGCCCCCGGCATTCTGTGTCGTCACAGGGGCGGCGTGGCCGTGATGTCACGTCCCTGTCTTGGAGGAAATGCCTGTCACAGAATGCCAAGGGCTGCACTGAGATCTCGCGGGTCCCCTGCGGCGGGACCGCTGCGATCATACATCTTATCTCCTATCCTTTGGATAGAGGATAAGATGTATAAAACTAGAATACCCCTTTAAGGTTTTAATTCAAGAGGGCTTCCATATGAAATATATATATATATATATATATATATATATATATATATACACACAACAGCACTCAAAAAGCAAAAATTGAAAAATGATGAGTGGGTGCAGGCTACTGTAACAATTCAAGTCAACCAATTCTTCTGCATCAATATAAATCAAGGCCAATGCAGCGCTCCATAAAGGGAAAAAATCTAATTTATTCGATCAGAAAATGTGAGAGCAGCACTCTCACATTTTTTGATGGAATACATTAGATTTTTTTCACTTTATGGAGTGCTGCATTGGCCTTGATATATATATATATATATATATATATATATATGTAGATAGATGCAATTTGCATCTAAACGATAAAATGTAACCTTATTTTAGTTTGGATAGAGTTTCCCTCATTTTTTCCCTGCTTGTTCATAGGGTCCCACGACAATAAGCTGATCATAAAGTGCCCTCCTGCTGGGACCCCAGTCATCAACTGTCTGTCTCCTGTGGTGAAATCTGTCAGTTTTCCAACAGCACCACCCCAGGCAAAACTGAGCATTACACAGAGCCCATTCACTTCTAGGAGATGTATGTAAAGCAGGACAGGACAAGTCCGTCAGACTAGACAATCTCCATTTTGGCAAAAATATTAAGATCTTTAACTAGGGATCCCGACTAATACATCAGGATTCCCTACCAGGGAAATTTAAATTAAGAAAACCGCTTAACCTTTTAAGGACCAAGCCCATTTTCACCTTAAGGACCAGAGCGTTTTTTGCACATCTGACCACTGTCACTTTAAGCATTAATAACTCTGGGATGCTTTTACTTTTCATTCTGATTCCGAGATTGTTTTTTCGTGACATATTCTCCTTTATGTTAGTGGTAAATGTTCATCGATTCTTGCATCATTTCTTGGTGAAAAATTCCCAAATTTGATGAAAAAATTGAAAATGTAGCATTTTTCTGACTTTGAAGCTCTCTGCTTGTAAGGAAAATAAATTATATATTGATTCACATAAACAATATGTCTACCTTATGTCTGCATCATGAAGTTGACATGTTTTTACTTTTGGAAGACATCAGAAGGCTTCATAGTTCAGCAGCAATTTTCAAATTGTTCCTGAAATTTTCAAAATCAGAATTTTTCAGGGGCCAGTTCAGTTTTGAAGTGGATTTGAAGGGCCTTCATATTATAAGTACCCCATTAATAACCCCATTATAGAAACTGCACCCCTCAATGTATTCAAAATGACATTCAGAAAGTTTGTTCACCCTTTAGGTGTTTCACAGGAATAGCAGCAAAGTGAAGGAGAAAATTATAAATCTTCATTTTTTACACTCGCATGTTCTTGTAGGCCCAGTTTTTGAATTTTTACAAGGGCTAGTAGGAGAAAAAAAATTCTGAAATGGTTTTTGGGGGGCATGTCGCATTTAGGAAGCCCCTATGATGCCAAAAAAGAAAAAAAAAAACACATGGCATACTATTTTGGAAACTATACCCCTCAAGGAATGTAACAAGGGGTACAGTGAGCCTTAATACCCCACAGGTGTTTGATGACTTTTTGTTAAAGTCAGATGTGTAAATGAAAAAAAAAATGTTTTCACAAAAATGCAGTTTTTCCCCCAAATTTTGCATTTTTACAAGGGGTAATAGGAGAAAATGCCCCCCCCCAAAAAAAAAAAAAAAATTTGTGACCCAATTTCGTCTGAGTGTGGAAATACCCCATTTGTGGATGTCAAGTGCTCTGCGGGCGAACTACAATGCTCAGAAGAGGAGGACCGCCATTGAGCTTTAGGAGAGAGTATTTATTTGGAATAGAAGTCGGGGGTCATGTGCGTTTACAAAGCCCCCGTGGTGCCAGAACAGTGTCCCCCCCACATGTGACCCCATTTTGAAATACTACACCCCTCACAGAATTTAATAAGGGGTGCAGTGAGCATTTAAACAACACTGGCATTTGACAGATCTTTGGAACAGTGGGCTGTGCAAATGAAAAATTACATTTGTTCATTTTCACGGACCACTGTTCAAAAAATCTGTCAGACATCTATAGTGCGTAAATGCTCACTGTAACCCTTATTACATTACGTGAGGGGTGTAGTTTCCAAAATAAGGGTCACATGGGGGGTCCATTGTTCTGGCACTATGGGGGCTTTGTAAACACACGTGGCCTTCAATTCGGGACAAATTTTCTCTCCAAAATCCCAATGGAGCTCCTTCTCTTCTGAGCATTGTAATGCACCCGCAGAGCACTTTACATCCACATATGGGGTATGTGGGGTTACGCATTTTGGGGGGCTTTTTTCCTATTTTCCCTTGTGAAAATAAAACATTTAGGGTAATACCAGCATTTTAGTGAAAAAAAAACTTTTTTTTTTCATTTTCCTATCCAACTTTAACAAAAATTCATCAAACACCTGTTTGGTGTTAAGGCTCACTATATCCCTTGTTACATTCCCTGAGGGGTGTAGATTCCAAAATGGGGTCACACGTGAGTATTTTTTTTTTTTGCGTTTATGTCAGAACCGCTGTAAAATCAGCTACCCCTGTGCAAATCACCAATTTAGGCCTCAAATGTACATAGTGCGCTCCAACTCCTGAGCCTTGTTGTGCGCCCGCAGAGCATTTTACACCCACATATGGCGTATTTCTGTACTCAGGAGTAATTGCATTACAAATTTTTTCCTTTTAACTCTTGTGAAAATAAAAAGTATGGGGCAACACCAGCATGTTAGCGTAAAGTTTTTTTTTTTTTTTTAACTAACAGGCTGGTGTAGCCCCCAACTTTTCCTTTTCATAAGGTGTACAAGGAGAAAAAGGCCCCCAACATTTGTAGTGCAATTGCTCCTGAGTACGGAAATACCCAATATGTGGCCCTAAACTGTTTCCTTGAAATACGACAGGGCTCCGAAGTGAGAGAGCGCCATGCGCATTTGAGGACTAAATTCTGTATTCTACGCCAGTGATTCCCGAACAGGGTGCCTTTAGCTGTTGCTAAACTCCCAGCATGCCTGGACAGTCAGTGGCTGTCCGGAAATGACGGGAGTTGTTGTTTTGCAACAGCTGGAGGCTCCGTTTTGGAAACACTGCCGTACAATATGTATTCATTTTTATTGGGGGGGGGGGGGGACAGTGTAAGGGGGTGTATATGTAGTGTTTACCCTTTATTATGTGTTAGTGCAGTGTAGTGTTTTTAGGGTACATTGGCACTGGCGGGGGTTTATGGTGAGTTTCCCGGCTATGAGTTTGAGCTGCAGTGGGGGGGGGGGGGGGGGGTAAACCTCAAGCTGTTGCAAAACTACAACTCCCAGCATGTACTGACAGACCGTCCATGTTGGGAGTTGTACTTTTGCAACAGCTGGAGGCACACTGGTTGGAAAACCTTCAGTTAGGTTCTGTTACCTAACTCTGTATTTTCCAACCAGTGTGTCTCTAGCTGTTGCAAAACTACAACTCCCAGTATGTACTGATCGCCGAAGGGCATGCTGGGAGATGTAGTTATGCAACAGCTGGAGGTACGCAACTACAACTCCCGGCATGCCGAGACAGCTGTTTGCTGTTTGGGCATGCTGGGAGTTGTAGTTTTGAAAGATCTGAAGGGTCACAGTTTAGAGACCACTGCACAGTGATCTCCAAACTCTACCCCTCCAGCTGTTGCAAAACTGCAAATCCCAGCATGCCCAAACAGCAAACAGCTGTTTGGGCATGCTGGGAGTTGTAGTTTTGCAACATCTGGAGGGCTACAGATTAGAGACCACTGTATAGTGGTCCCAAAACTGTAGCCCTCCAGATGTTGCTAAGCAACTACTCACCGGCTTCTGTAGGATCGCCGCACCAGGGAGCCGCATCGTCGTCCTCTGCCGTCCACCTCCGATAGCCGATGGTAAGTGGACCTCCAGCGCCTGTCACAGTTGGTTCCCCCATTCTGCCCGGACTACTGTGAGTGGGCACTGGCAGAACAGGGGAACCCAACTTCTGACCGACCAATAGCAGGGATAGGAGGGGTATCTTGGACAACCCCGATCCCCCTTATTTTCCGGGTCACTGGAATCGCTGCAATTCGCCGGGATGCCTGCTGATAGATACAAGTACGCCCTTGGTGCTTAAGTAGCAGGATGTCAGGGCATACCTGTACACCTTATGTCCTTAAGGGGTTAAAGGGGTACTCCACTGCTAGACATTTTATCCCCTATCCAAAGGATAAGGGATAAGATGTCTGATTGCGAGGGTCCTGCTGCTTGGGCCCCCAGCGATCTCCTGCAACACCCGGTGTTCTAAAAAAACGCCGGATTCCTGTGGCAGTGGTCGTGACGTCACAGCAACGCTTCTTTTGATGTCACACCATGCCCACTCCATTCAAGTCTATGGGAGGGGGCGTGTCGGACGACATCACGATCATGGCCTCCTGCTCCGGGCGTTTGGCCACGGCCACGCCTCGTGACCTCTTGTGACGTCACACCACGCCCGCTCCATACATGTCTATGGGAGGGGGCGTGTTGGCCGATGTCACAATTATGGCCTCCAGCTCCAAGCATTCTGAACAAAATGTTCAGAATGCTGGAGCACCGGAGTACCCCTTTAAACTACAATACCTTTTTACCTGTACTGTAAAAGATATAGCTATATTCTGGGTAACAGCTGACCATGTCCAAAGAAACCCAAGGTTGCATGAACCTCGCTGGGTATACCGTTATACATAATCCGAGCATTACTTTCTGTACACAGAAGTCACATAGGATGACATAACATGGCTTGTATTTTAAGCTTCATTCTGAACTTCAGAAGCAGACAGCTGTACCTGCTCCCCCTCGAGGATGGAAATGATGGCTTCGCCTACCTAACCACACAGGCTCTGAACCAGGGGCTGGTAGAACCATCATGATCCTAGACAAATAAAGCAGCCAGCGGAGCAGAGCAGGCTGTTTGCTCTTGTTGACATGCCTTTAACAGATGCAAGAGATGAATGTATTTTCCCCCTTTGTTTGGACACTGGCTGTCATCACCACAATTACTTTGTTCCCGGACGTGAGAAACAACCTAACTTTTACTTTCTTGTTATTTTTCTCTTACATTTGCAATGTTCATTAAATGAAGCATGCATTTCTATTGCAGTTGTATAAAACCACACACGGTTCAGTATGATGTCTAACAGCAACCACGAAGAACATATAACATGAAGAAAATATGTGTATTTTCACACCATTTATCATCTATCAGGGGTAATAATATTGATAAGGTATCTAAACATAAACTGAATATGTAATAAATGGTTTCCAACCATTCTAAGGCCCCTTTCACACTGACGTTGTGCCCAGTCAGCATTATTTTTGATGGGGCACAATGGGAAACAATGGGTCCTGACAGATCACATATACTATTATGGGGTCCGTCAGGCACCATTTTTTTTTGACGGGAGAATACAATACAGGAATATGGGTGCTCTACTGTGGTAGATGTATACAATGACATTGGCTATCCCTCAACACTGATGTAAAAATTGAGACATTCGCCAGTATATCCTTGTATGAAGGACATACCAGAGCCCGCACACCAACGCCAAGGTTTCTCAAATGGCTCAATTTTAACATCAGTGTTGAGGTATAGCTTATGTCATTGTATACATCTACCACAGTAGTGCACCCATATTCCTGTATTGTATTATTCTAATTGTTACACATCCACACCGTCTATCTGGTGTAGGATTCTATTGTGGCACTTGTAGTCCGCTGCAGGCATCCTCCATTGTATGCATTTTTATGCTGGGGATCGCCCCTAGCAACGGACTACAAGGGCAGGATCTGCTCCCGCAGTATAAATGCACAACCGCATTTGGGGTTGAGCACCTCCAGCCATTTGAGAACACGTTTGTTGTTTGTTTTTTGACGGGAGTAGCGGGAGGAAAAAACTGTGCATTATGTATTTTTCCTCCATCTATTCTCGCCGGGTTCCGCGCGGACATCCCACTGTCGTGTGCCAATGGCAGTGTGAAAGAAGCCTAATATTTGTTACCTATCCAGTGGATACATAAATAATGTTTTTGGCTGGAACAAGCTTTTAGGGTAGAGTTACACCTGCCGTATTTTGCTGCGTATTTGAAGTCAATAAGTAGCAAAATCAGCTGCCAAAAATGTGCAGCTAAATACGGCATGTGTGCCCTAACTTTACAGGAACTGTCTGTAAAGATGAACAAATCAATTTGGGAGAAATCAGAGTCAATAACAATTTTTACTGCCACCGAGAGGTGAGAGGGTATGAATGCCCTGCTGCTCAGTGCATATTTTCCATGGTGCTCTAATGTGGAGCTCCACACAAACTACATAGAAAAATGAGTGTACATGCCTCGTGCTCAGTACAAAGTTTCCATAGTGCCAAAGAACAGAGCCCAAAGGAAACTACGTACAGGAGCAGAGACTCCTAAAGAAAACAGGAGTCCCTGATCCTCTGCCATAAACAGCAATGCACTATGCATTAATGTGTACTTTTTTTTGGACCAGAAGAGGTAAGCAGTAATGCTGTGCATCTCTACTAAACCCCTCACACTGACTGGCGTGGGTGCTCTGCACCTGGCCAAGTGGGTGTAGGACCGAATCTGATATGGCCATCAAATCTGAAAACTTCACAATTTCTTAAAGTGTACCTGTCATTAGCAAAAACAGTTTATATAATGTAGAAAATAACACTATATGTGCAGAAGCAGGGCTCTCTGCACTGAGGACAAGCAGGGCTCTGCACATTGAGGACAAGCAGGGCTCTGCGCACAGAGGATAAGCAGAGCTCTGTACACTGAGGACAAGCAGGGCTCTGTACACTGAGGACAAGCAGGGCTCTGTACACTGAGGAAAAGCAGGGCTCCGTGCAGTGAGGACGAGCAGGGCTTTGTACACTGATGACAAGCAGGGCTCTGTACACTGAGGACAAGAAGGACTTCGTGCACTGAGGACAAGAAGAGCTATGTGCACTGAGGACAAGCAGGGCTCTGTACACTGAGGACAAGCAGGGATCTGTACACTGAGGACAAGTAGGGCTCTGTGCACTAAGGACAAGCAGGGCTCTGTGCACTAAGGACAAGCAGGGCTCTGTGCACTGAGGACAAGCAGGGCTCTGTGAACAGAGGACAAGCAGGGCTCTGTACACTGAGGACAAGCAGGGCTCTGTACACTGAGGACAAGTAGGGCTCTGTACACTGAGGAAAAGCAGGGCTCTGTGCAGTGAGGATGAGCAGGGCTCTGTACACTGATGACAAGCAGGGCTCTATGCACAGAGGACAAGCAGGGCTCTGTGCAGTAAGGACAATCAGGGCTCTGTACACTGAGGAAAAGCAGGGCTCTGTACACTGAGGACAAGCAGGGCTCTGTGCACTAAGGACAAGCAGGGCTCTGTGCACTGAGGACATGAAGAGCTATGTGCACTGAGGACAAGCAGGGCTCTGTGTACTGAGGACAAGCAAGGCTCTGCACTGAGAACAAGCAGGGCTCTATACACTGAGGACAAGCAGGGCTCTGTACACTGAGGACAAGCAGGGCTCTGTGCACTAAGGACAAGCAGGGCTCTGTGCACTGAGGACAAGAAGAGCTATGAGCACTGAGCACAAGCAGGGCTCTGTACACTGAGGACAAGAAGGGATCTGTGCACTAAGGACAAGCAGGACTCTGTGCACTGAGGACAAGCAGGGCTCTGTGCCCAGAGGACAAGCAGGGCTCTTTGTACTAAGGACAAACAGGGCTCTGTGCACTGAGGCAAGCAGGGCTCTGTGCAGTAAGGACAATCAGGGCTCTGTACACTGAGGAAAAGCAGGGCTCTGTACAATGAGGAAAAGCAGGGCTCTGTGCACTAAGGACAAGCAGGAATCTGTGCACTGAGGACAAGAAGGACTCCGTGCACTGAGGACAAGCAGGGATCTGTACACTGAGGACAAGCAGGGCTCTTTGTACTGAGGACAAGCAAGGCTCTGCACTGAGGACAAGTAGGGCTCTATACACTGAGGACAAGCAGGGCTTTGTTCACTGAGGACAAGCAGGGATCTGTACACTGAGGACAAGCAGGGCTCTGTGCACTAAGGACAAGCAGGACTCTGTGCACTGAGGACAAGCAGGGCTCTTTGTACTGAGGACAAGCAAGGCTCTGCACTGAGGACAAGTAGGGCTCTATACACTGAGGACAAGCAGGGCTCTGTACACTGAGGACAAGCAGGGCTCTGTGCACTAAGGACAAGCAGGGCTCTGTGCACTGAGGACAAGAAGAGCTATGTGCACTGAGGACAAGCAGGGCTCTGTACACTGAGGACAAGCAGGGCTCTGTACACTGAGGACAAGCAGGGATCTGTACACTGAGGTCAAGCAGGGCTCTGTGCACTGAGGACAAGCAGGGCTCTGTGCACTGAGGACAAGCAGGGCTCTGTGCCCGGAGGACAAGCAGGGCTCTTTGTACTAAGGACAAACAGGGCTCTGTGCACTGAGGCAAGCAGGGCTCCGTGCAGTAAGGACAATCAGGGCTCTGTACACTGAGGAAAAGCAGGGCTCTGTACAATGAGGAAAAGCAGGGCTCTTTGCACTAAGGACAAGCAGGACTCTGTGCACTGAGGACAAGAAGGACTCCATGCACTGAGGACAAGAAGAGCTATGTGCACTGAGGACAAGCAGGGCTCTGTACACTGAGGACAAGCAGGGATCTGTACACTGAGGACAAGCAGGGCTCTGTGCACTAAGGACAAGCAGGACTCTGTGCACTGAGGACAAGAAGGACTCCGTGCACTGAGGACAAGAAGAGCTATGTGCACAGAGGACAAACAGGGCTCTGTACACTGAGGACAAGCAGAGATCTGTACACTGAGGACAAGCAGGGCTCTTTGTACTGAGGACAAGCAAGGCTCTGCACTGAGGACAAGTAGGGCTCTATACACTGAGGACAAGTAGGGCTTTGTACACTGAGGACAAGCAGGGCTCTGTGCACTAAGGACAAACAGGGCTCTGTGCACTGAGGACAAGAAGAGCTTTGTGCACTGAGGACAAACAGGGCTCTGTACACTGAGGACAAGCAGGGATCTGTACACTGAGGACAAGCAGGGCTCTGTGCACTGAGGACAAGCAGGACTCTGTGCACTTAGGACAAGAAGGGATCCGTGCACTGAGGACAAGCAGGGCTCTGTGCAATGAGGACAAGCAGGACTCTGTGCACTGAGCTATGTGCACTGAGGACAAGCAGAGTTTTGTGCACTGAGGACAAGCAGGGCTCTGTGCACTGAGGTCAAGCAGAGCTCCGTGCACTGAGGACAACCAGGGCTCTGTGCATTGAGGACAAGCAGGCTATATACACTGAGGACAAGCAGGGCTCTGTGCACTAAGGACAAGCAGGGCTTTTTGCACTAAGGACAAACAGGGTTCTGTGCACTGAGGACAAGCAGAGCTCTGTACACTGAGGACAAGCAGGGCTCTGTGCCCTGAGAACAAGCAGGGCTCTGTGCACTGAGGACAAGCAAGGCTCTGTGCACTGAGGACAAGCAGGGCTCTGTATACTGAGGAAAAGCAGGGCTCTTTGCAGTGAGGACAAGCAGGGCTCTGTGCACTAAGGACAAGCAGGGCTCTGTGCACTGAGGACATGAAGAGCTATGTGCACTGAGGACAAGCAGGGCTCTGTGTACTGAGGACAAGCAAGGCTCTGAACTGAGGACAAGTAGGGCTCTATACACTGAGGACAAGCAGGGCTCTGTACACTGAGGACAAGCAGGGCTCTTTGTACTGAGGACAAGCAGGGTTCTGTGCTCTGAGGACAAGCAGGGCTCTGTACACTGAGGACAAGCAGGGCTCTGTACACTGAGGACAAGCAGGGCTCTGTGCACTGAGGACAAGCAGGGCTCTGTACACTGAGGACAAGCAGGGCTCTGTACACCGAGGACAAGCAGGGCTCTGTACACTGAGGACAAGCAGGGCTCTGTGCACTGAGGACAAGCAGGGCTCTGTACACTTAGGACAAGCAGGGCTCTGTACACTGAGGACAAGCAGTGCTCTGTGCACTGAGGACAAGCAGGGCTCTGTACACTGAGGACAAGCAGGGCTCTGTACACTGAGGATAAGCAGGGCTCTGTACACTGAGGACAGTTACAGCTGTTTGCAGTGAATCCTTCTAAAACAAACTTTGTGAGGTTTGGTTATCTCTAGCTGCCTGTGTAATGCGTCACCTTACCTGTAGTATTGCTTCAGGAGTGGAACAGTAGCTTCCTGGTTCCCTGTCCAATACAGCTAATCCTTGTGGGACCATAGTCACCAGTAGACTATGGTTGGTCCATAAAAGCTAATGGGCCCACAGTTAGTGTGCTGCAACATACACCAAATACTGATTTTACCATATTCCAGTTATATAGCCTAAAAATGAGATGTGAACGGGGCCTGTGCCCACCTTATGTGGCCTGATGCTGAAATGTAACATAAACCAGCAGAACATCAGTAGAAACTGCACTGAGCCGTGTCCGAAACATTTTGTTCTGGAAGAGTTTTTAAAAGCAGGAATGATAGTCTTTCACCAGCCAACTCTCATCTTTAGACATTCCTGGTCTTTTAAATACGTTTGCAGGAAAACATTTATCAATTCCAGAAACTAAAACAATTTAGAATTTAAAATAAGAACAAAGTTGGGAGTTTGGCAGCAGTACACAGAGCTTAAGATTGGTTGGCTTTCCTGTGATCTGAATGGAGACCATAAGGGTGTGTGGTGGATGTAATGTGACCTGACTGCAGCATTGTGCTTATTATCTCAAATTCATATTGTATGTAATGGTAATTCATAACCTGGCAGCAGTTCAGCTTTGCTCCGTTACTGTAAAATAAATGGAATATGAAAAATAAATATTCCAGGCGCATTAAATGACTTTATCCATAAAATAACAGAGAACTATACTTTCGAAATTATTTCTCAGTGCTAAAATGTGACCAAGAACTTACAACGGTGGGATTGAGGTGGGCGTCTGACCTGGACATGACCCTTTATGATACTAAGCAAAAACCTTAAAATGAGTCAAGAAATATACACCAGATTTCTACATCGAAGAATTTTATATTATTGAAATCTCCTTTGGAAAGAGAAGAAAGAACCAGGCTGCATTACTCCTTAACCCCTTAAGGACATAGCGTTTTTTTGTTTTTGAACTTTCGTATTTTCCTCCTTACCTTTTAAAAATCATAACCCTTTCAATTTTGCACCTAAAAATCCATATTATGGCTTATTTTTTGTGCCACCTATTCTACTTTGTAATGACATCAGTCATTTTACCCAAAAATCTACGAAGAAACGGAAAAAAAATCATTGTGTGACAAAATGGAATAAAAAATGTCTCTTTGTAAATTTTGGGGGCTTCTGTTTCTACGTAGTAGATTTTTCATAAAAAATTACACCTTATCTTTATTCTGTAGGTCCATACGATTAAAATGCTACCCTACTTAGGCTGGGATCACACCACGTTTTGTTAAATACGGTTCCCGTATAAAGTTGGGAGGAGGGGGCGGGGCTTAATCGCGGCGCCCACACTCAGCCATATTCAGGAACCGTATTTAATGTATGTCTATGAGCCAACCGAAGTGAACCGCAGCCTCCGGTCGGCTTTGTTTTCGGCCGTATGCGGTCTCCCGACCGCAGGCAAAAACGTGTTCGACCACGTTTTTGCCTGCGGTCGGGAAACCGCATACGGCCGAAAACGAATACCACATATGTTTATTGTTTATTGTATTACCACACAATACCACATATGTTTATTTTTATTTACACAGTTTTTTTTTTTTATGGGAAAAGGGGGGTGATTCAAACTTTTATTAGGGAAGGTGTTAAGTAATTTTTTTTTCCTGGTCTGACCCCCTTAGACTTTTAAATTTGGGGTCATCTGAAGGCAATTGCCTATGCTGTGAAGATACGAGATGTGCAGCACCTGAAACTACGGATACTGGAAGTCTGTGCTAGCATTTCTCCTGCGGTGTTGCTATCAGTGTGTGAAGAGTGGGAGAAGAGGGTTGCATTGACAATCCAACACAATGGGCAACACATTGAACACATTTTAAAAGTGGTCAGACACTTGTAAATAACTCATGAAAGAATAAAGTTACGTTAAAACCAAGCACATCATTGTTTTTCTTGTGAAATTCCCAATAAGTTTGATGTATCACATGACCCTCTTCCTATTTAAAAAACAAAAGTTGGATTCAAAATGGCCGACTTCAAAATGGCCACCATGGTCACCACCCATCTTGAAAAGTTTCCCCCCTCACATATTCTAATGTGCCACAAACAGGAAGTTAATATCACCAACCATTCCCATTTTATTAAGGTGTATCCAAATAAATGGCCCACCCTGTAGTATAAGTATGAGAATTCCCTGTAGGACTACTGATTTAGCAGAGGTCTATGAACCGAGAGATGTATCAGTAATCATAGATGTCAATGTAGAAAGCAGTTGGAATAAAGTGTTTTCTATGCACAGTTTTCATAGCCGATTAGACCATTTCATGGTCACACAATGCCTCTTGGGCAATAATTGATACATTGGCAAAATCAAAAAAAATACGGATGCCAACTTATCTGGATCAGCATTCAATTCAATGACCCAAACATAGTCAGCTCGTGACTACTTCAGGTCATTTTTTGAGTGAATGAATTTTGGCCCAGACTGAAAAGCGTGATTTTCTGCACTTATTAGTCTGAGCCCATTCATAGTGCTCTCAGAAAATGATTAGAACGTAGTCGCTATTTCAGTAGTTAATTTATAGTAAAAAAAAAAAAAATTTTGGCAAATAAAGACAGTTTGAGTAAAGCAACTATGGAAGCTGACATAAAACTTGTTTCCAAACTTTAAGATGATCACAAGGTTGTATGTTGTTGTAACTTCCAATAGTCAGCTGTAATCTTTGAAGGATATTGGCCAGAAGTACTCAGTTTTCCCACAGTGCCTCTGCTGGCAGTAGTAGCATTACACAGCACCCCATAAATCCAGGTAGGCAGAGAGTGATTGTCACGTTGGGCAGGGATAGAGTGCAGCCCTAAACTTGCCCCCACCCTCTGTCCCTGCCTACTTGCATACCCGTCCTAAATAATGGGTCCACAACTATGAAGACAGTCCCTTCCTATAATACGTGTAGGGACAGTAAAAGTCAAAACAAAAAAATACAATACGATAGGTGTCAGAAAACAGCTGTAGGCACACAAAACTAAGAGAAATAAAACAAGCAAACACACAGTCAAGTCTGAGTCAAAACAAGCTGAATCAGCAACAGAAGTTATCGAGGCACCAATACACAAAGATGAGATAAGAAAATGGACACAAACAACGCTGTTTACTTGAACAAGTTCTTTCACTGGCAACTAGGAACAGAGTGAGCTGAGCTTAAAGGGGTACTCCTGTGGAAAAATTTTTTTTAAATCAACTGGTGCCAGAAAGTTAAACAGATTTGTAAATCACTTCTATTAAAAAAATCTTAATCCTTCCAGAACTTTTTAGACGCTGTATACTAAAGAGAAATCCAAAAAAGAAATGCATTTCCTCTGATGTCATGACCACAGTGCTCTCTGCTGACCTCTGCTGTCCCTTTTAGGAACTGTCCAGAGCAGAGGAAAATCCCCATAGCAAACATATGTTGCTCTGGGCAGTTCCTAAAATGGACAGCAGAGGTCAGCAGAGAGCACTGTGGTCATGACATCAGAGGAAATGCATTTCTTTTTTGGATTTCTCTTTAGTATACAGCCCCTAAAAAGTACTGGAAGGATTAAGATTTTTAATAGAAGTGATTTACAAATCTGTTTAACTTTCTGGCACCAGTTGATTTCAAAAAATGTTTTCCACGTGAGTACCCCTTTAAATGTTCAGCTCACAAGTGTGGCTCAGCCTGATTGCTGCTACAGCCTAGATTGGCTAAGGCATAGCCAAGCAACCAGGCCAAGCCAAAGCTAAGGGAAGGTTAACCCTTCGAGTTCTTACAGGGATGTTCTTTGAAATGAAAAGAAGAGTCATTGAAAAGAGTTTCCCTAGCTTAGACTTCCCTAAAAACCAATTAGATTTTTGTTACATAACCTGATTTGAGGATTTGACTCTACCTAAATGTACCAAGAAGTGTCCTGCAGCTACTGCCAAGGCAAATAAGATCCTAGGGGGAGATTTATCAAAACCTGTCTGGAGTAAAAATTGCTGAGTTTCCCATAGCAACCAATCAGATTGCTTCTTTCATTTTTTTTTTAAAAGGCCTCTGAAAAATGAAAGAAGCAATCTGATTGGTTGCTATGGGTAACTCAGCAACTTTTCCTCTGGACAGGTTTTGATAAATCTCCCCCATAAGGTGCATCAAAAGTGGCATACATAAACAGTTGTAATGAATTGATGAGTAAAGATGTTAGTTCATGGCATATCCGTGTTGATCTGATTCCCTATGGATTAGGCATTTGTAGACTATTTCGTTTTGATGCCCAGATTAGTTATATTTCAGTTCCTATAAACATGCCCCTATTCATAGTATAGGGGATAAGTGATCAGAGGGGGTCCAAACCCACTGCTCCATTCAACAGGGAGAGTAAGGAGTTCCCCTTTCTTAAGGTATGGACCCCCACGATCACACATTTATAATTGCAGCAAAAGCCCCAGACTTTGAACTATTTCTAGGGCACTTTCTGGCATAATGAATTATGATGAATTGCCATGACAAATCTACTAAAAGAGCCTAAAAGCCCTGGATGCCTTTCTTCAGAGTATTAATATTACAAGTTATACTGTAGTTACTAAATGGTTGGCAATGGGTTGTTGATCCAGGAATTTATTTTGTTTGGCACATGTGGAGTTGGCAAAGTAATTTTTTCTTTAAAATAAAGAAAATAGCCATTTGCTTTATGCAGGTTTTTACCTTACATTGGATAAACATATTTAGAATATTAGCTGAAATGGATGGATGGATGTATTTTTTGAGTCTAACGAACTAGGTTACTATGAGAACATATGGGTGTGCACCTTGTACATCCTAGTCCCCGATAGGAGGGAAAAGCAGTGCAAACCTTATGGAGTGAGAGAACTCGGTAGAGGTTCCAAGGAAACAGCAATTACAGATATAAGGTCTGCCTCTCTGGTATGAACGCACTTGCCTGTATGATCCATGTATATACTTTTCTGTCTAAATAGTTCCCTGTACTCTTAACTCAAAACATGTTTTTTAGAGGCGACCATGTGAGCCATGTGAGACAGCTGTAGACTATTTTATTCTGCGGCTGTATGAGCGGACCTGCCAACACCTTATAAAATAAATTCCAACAGTTTAGAGAAAAGATTCTAACACTATTCTTCAAAGTCACATTACAGTATTTCAGTTCCACATGCTGGATTACAGTCATTCGCTGGTTTACATATAATGCACTAGTGTTTGGGTTTCAACAAATAAAACTAGTGTAATGCAAAAGTCACAAGTGATGTAACTAAATATTGTTTATTTGGCTTTTAATTTTAAAGAGTTATGAAAGACAAGCTCGACCAACAGGAGTGTCAAATATTGCTTCATGTATCTCATACCTTACATTTAGTTAGGCTGGATCATATATGTCTGGGGCATCAGTTTTTTATTTGAAAACTGAACAGGTCTGATCCCCAGCTGATGCAAGAATGCATCTGTTGTCACCTGGCCGTTCTCTACATTATTTGTAGGCAGAGGCGGCTTTACCACTAGGTGAGTTAGGCGGCCGCCTAAGGCCACGCATTAGTAGAGGCCTCGCGGCCGCCTAACACGCCCCCTAAGAAAGTAAAATGAGTGTTGTTACGTACAATTTATGCATCCCCACTCAGTATTGTACAGGAGCAGGGAACAGGAATCCCTGCTCCTGTACTCACAACTCCTCATTTCTTACCGTGCAGGCCGATCATGATGACATCGTCACATTGCGCACGGCCTGCATTAGAAGTCCTGTGCTGGAACAGACTCAGGCCCAGTAAAAGGACCGCCAGGCAGTCTGGAGCTGAGACTGAGCACTGCTGAACCAGAGAGTGTGGACAGCAGGTGAGAGGGCAATCACAGCAGGGAAACAGAAATAAGAGAACATAGAACACTGGGAATATTAAAGAGAGCAGGGCCACTATTAAGGGGGAAAGTAGAAGTCTGTAAGGGGGGGCAGGAGGCTTCTATAAAAGGGTAGAGGAGGATAAGTATTTTAGGGGGCAAGAGGAGAAGATTGCTCTATATAGGGGGGTAAAGGAGGACAAGAAGAGGGCTTTATATAAGGGGGGACAGGAGGTGAGGAAGAGGGCTGTATATAAGGGGCACAGGAGGAGAAGAGGCTCTATATTTAGGGGTACAGGAAGAGAGGAAGAGGGCTCTATATAATGGGGTACAGGAGGAGCAGAAGAGGGCTCTATATAAGGGGGTACAGGAGAAGAGGAAAAGGGCTGTATATAAGAGGGTAAAGGAGGAAAAGAGGGCTTAATAAAGAGGGTTCAGGAAGAGAAGAGGGCTCTATATAAGGGGGTACAGGAGAAGAATAGGGCTCTATATAAGGGGGTACAGGAGAAGAATAGGGCTCTATATAAGGGGGTCCAGGAGAAGAATAGGGCTCTACATAAGGGGTGACTGGATATTTATAGGGCTTGCAGATGGTTCTTCAGGGGAGTGTCAGAGAGGAGAAGGCATACAGGGCAGCAGAGCCTTAGGGAGTGCCCCTGTCTTTCACTATGAGGTCCCATTCGGTCCTGTTTCAGCTGCTTCCATTCTGCACCCCACAGCACCCTGCAGTACTCCTGTTACAATTTCTGGCATGAGGGTGACTTCTCAGTCGTTTGTCATTAGTTACAATAAAAGAGAAATACAGCGCTCCGTGGTGTGATATAGTTAAATATTAAGGATATTTTCAATATGGTAACTGCTCACCAATGTGGGTTGTACCAACCAAGTACAACATTGGAAATAGCATGTAAGCCGTAGCCGGGACCCTGCAGCAACTCCAAGCCTTGTGTGCAGCATACAAAGAACCTCCAGAGAAAAGGAATGGATTACAAAGGGCACTGGGAGCCAGGTAAGAATATTTCCCATTTATTACCCACAATGCAAATCGTTTCGCTATGACATGCCTGATAAAGAGGTATTACCGCGAAATGCGTTGCATTGTGGGAAATAAAAGTGCAATACTCTTACCTGGCTCCCAGCGCCCTTTGTAATCCAGCCCTTTTCTCCGGAGGTTCTTTGTCTGTGATTAGTATCCACAATAGAGTTTTTTTTTTACTGAGTGCAAAAAGGGTTCCACAACAATGCAGAACCATAAATCTGAGCCACTGTAGTAACCCGCTCTGTGACTTGGCACCAGTGATACCTGAACCTAGGCAGCTTCCCAGTATTTTGCACAATACTGTCCCTTGGCCCTGGTACTGCCAACCCACACTACGTCGTAACATTTCGTCAGCGAGGGCCTCGTGTTCAAGTTTCGCCTAGGGTCTCACAAAGTCTAGAGCCGCCTCTGTTGTAGTGAAAAGTTCAGAGCAAGATAGAAGCAAGATACATCCTTCTATCCAGCATCTGGACCAGTCCAACATTACAATTGACGCACTTGATGCCCGGAGCAACCTTATTGCCAACAATGGGATTTGTTCCGGTATCAGTTTCCGTCTGGTGTTTTTACTAGCACAACAAAACTAAGCAAGGTGATGTACCTTTTTTTATAATGTAAAAAATTTACACATTTGTCTAATAAGATCGATATTAATCTATATTCGGAAGTTAATTCTCAATAGATCTAATGAATATTTGCTGGAAAATCTATCTGAACCACTCAATATTTCTTGTTTGAAGATTAACATTTTCTTTACAATTATAGCACTGAAACTGTTATGTCAAAGAGATCTCCGTTAAAGGGGTATTCTGATTTAAACTATTTACAATATAGGGGACAAGTGTGAAATCATGGGAAGGGCCAGTGGTCAGACATTCAGCCCCCTCATCCACACACATGCACGCCCGTGATTCCACACTTAGCCGGTGGATAGGGATGAGTTAATTTACTGTCAGTCATCATACTTTTTTTGTGGTGAATATATAAGGTTTTATATTTTTTATATTTTATTTTATTTATCATAGGAGAAGCATAACTTACTGTAATCTTCTAGGCCGCAATGCTAAGTTTGCAACACAGCCCCCTAAACTTTACCATGTACCAGTTACGATACAGCCTTTACATATGACAACAGGACCTTCGGTCTCCATAAGGCACGTGGTTTTCTTAATTTTTTTTGCATTTTTCCTGTTATACATCATGTGATATAAGGATTTCTCATGAAGAATGTAAAAAAAAACACAAAACACATACAAAAATACATGCACATACACATTCTGTTTCTAAGCAGGAAAAAAAACTTATGGGGATCTATGGGAGAAAAATGTGCAAACTACACCTACAACATGCTTCTGACCCAAAAACAGAGCTCAAATAAGGAAAAATGTCACACATAAACAAACAATTTAGGTATAGTACAGTGTTTCTTCACCCAAACATGCAATGCATTTCTCTGGCTTTTGTTTTTTTATAAACACCCTTGTGAAACCACCCTGAGATTAGCCTGAAATTTGTGAAAAATGTGTCTGCTTTCAGCCAATAACCACACCACACCTGTCGCTAGGTCCTTCCGTAGGACTTCATAAGATGTCTGATAGCTGGGGGTCAAGCCACTGGGACCCCCCGCGATCTCCGGACCAGCACCCCGGCATTCTGAACATTTACATCCTGAACGCCGGCTTGGGGGCTTTCGTGTTGGGGACCTCACCACAGCCATCACACCCTTACATTCGTGTCTATGGGAGGGGGCATGACAGCTATGGAGCAGAAGTACACAGCCACCATGTTCCCTCCCCCTGACATGAATGGAGGGGCGTGATGGCTGTGGTCACCTGTCATCCTGCACGGAGCGGTGTTCGCTTCGTGCAACAGATGACTGGGGTGACCCGCCAGAAATCACGGTGGTCCCAGCGGTCGGACTCCATGATCAGACATCTTAGCTCCTAACCTTTGGATAGGGGATAAGATGTCTAGGGGCGGAGTACCCCTTAATTTGCTGATTTTGTAGTAATTTTGAACAACTTAGCAATTTTTTCAATCTTAGGAGCAATTGAACTATATTTTTGGACTACAGCAGTGGTCTCCAATCTCCGGTTCTCCAGCTGTTGCAAACTACAACTCTCAACATGCCCAAGCAGCTAATGGCTGCCCGCGAATGCTGGATTTTGTAGTTTCGCTAAAGCTGTAGGACACCACTATTTTTAAGATTACACAACATAAGAAATATGTGGGATAGGCCATATTTCTTGGTAAACATTTTTTGTTTTTAGATTATCGGCAGCATTATCAAAGAGTCAAACAGCCGTCTAAGCTGACCGGCGGTACTGCACTCCCTATGTATGTTATGTTCTGTCACAAGGACACAGTAGGTAAGATATTTTGCTGCTTGTCTTGAAGTAGGAATCAATCACTTAATCTCTTTTAAGATAACCAAAGATAATGGTTGATGTTACTTAGATCCCTCACTACACACAGCTTCGCAAACAGTATCACAGAGATTAAGGTATTTATTCTTCATTTACCGCACCCGTCAGATCAGCTAAAACAGTGGGTGGGCCCTGAAATGTTAATAATCATCAGGAAATATGCGAAAAACAAAATATATGATGATTTATGGCACTGACCGCATGATGAACCTCTCCACCTGCTGATACTTTGCTCTTTGTCCTAGAAGTACCGAGTTTTTGTCATCTTAGAATATTATGTAATGTTAAACTAAGGCTGGCCATACACATTGGATAGCTGTGGGCTGCACATGTGTTCTGCCAAAATCTCTCTTCCTTCTTTAACCCCCCCCCCCCCCCCCCTATTACATGTATTCTTTTACTGCACCAGGGAATTCTCTGGGAATTATCTGTCCAGGTAGGCCTTTTATAGCCTAAACATGTCCAAAATTCTGTGCTGATTAGTATTATTTTTGAAATATATAGTTATAACAGTCAGAACCCCATTTTTGCATACAAAGCTCCAGATTCCAAACTATGTTTGTCTTCAATAACCACTATTACTAGAAAAGAATTTGGAGCTTACAATGTATTTGTCATGTCAGGTAGGGATCAATGCAGCCCTGAACTGGCCCCAACCACTGTTCCTATCTGCATGAACGATCTGCCCTAGACTGGCAACAGTCCCTACACTGGACTAAGTGCTCAGGGATATAAGGGACATCCGATAAGCTAATTCACAACCAAATGGGCATGTAAAAGACAAATTCAAAGTGCTAAAAAGGAAAAACAGAAAATAGGTCAAAGGGTCAAAATGAGGAAAGCAACACAGTATAAAATCAGAACCAAAGGCAGAACAAAAAACAGGCCAAATCATCAGGTCCAAATCGGCAGGCAAAATAAAAGTCAGGGAATAGGCAATCAGGATCCAGGGAAAGTTCGATTTGGACCTAAATTGGACCAAGCAATGGGGTCTTTGGTAAGCAGTGCCTGATTATATACACACTAAAGGGAGGCTTGGGATGCCTGTGACGGCACTAATTTTGCCCGACTCCCAGCCTCCTGATTGACTCACTCCCCCTGCCCATTGCAGAGACAGGTATTGCCATGGCACACAGCACTTGTTCCCCTAGCAACCTGGGAATGCTGTGGGACAGAACACAGGAGCAGCACCGGAGATCAGAGAGGATGCTGAGTGAGAGCATGGTCAGGCAAGTTCCTAACCATGTCATTCCTTCATCACCAGGATAGAAAGTGCCTGTACTTAACATTTTAGGTTAATTGTTGAACAATAGGATCTTTCATTCAGAATTGTTTTGTCCACGAACAATCTTCCAGTAAAGAATATTGTTTTCCCTTTACCTGATGTCATTGATCACGTATGGCCAGTCTGAACTGTAACAGCCAATGTGGATTAAAATGTGTATGGTTGTGTCTGCAAAATGGCTGATCACCAGTCAATTGTTTGTTCAACTGTTGTTAAACCATCAAGGTACCATGCAATGTGTTTGGGCACCTTAAATGAGTGTTGTATAAAATATGCTTTATGTGTTACTGAAGCTGGTGTAAAAATGAAAAAAGAAAAAAAAAGTTATACTTATCCACAGATCCTATTGCAGCTCCCTTTGGTCCGCCACTGATCCTCTATTCTCTCTACTTTAGAGATATGAGGTCTCAGTAGAGACTGCGGCCAGTGACTGGCTGAGCTGGCAGGTCCTGTTCTGGCATTTCATCTAGAAAGCAGGGAGAAGAGAAGGGCAGCAGCAGATTAAAGGGAGCTGCAACAGGAGCTTCAGGGGAGCGAAGGTAAATATTACTTTTTTTTGTTTTCTTTTTTTCTTTTTTACACCAGCCCCAAAAATGTAATAAAAAAATGTGCCCTGGTAATTACCCCGGTAAAGATGTATTTAGTAATTATTCTGCACAGAATTTTGGAGCTAATACACTATAGTGTGAAGATTCAGCAATATGTCAGGATAGCTTTTTTTTTACAATACAATTTTAAGTGTTCAGAAGAGGAAATAGCATTTATTTGGGTTATATGAAGAACAAAAGTGCAAGTTCCTGATGAAGTTCCTGATGAATTGGGTGAGTGACTGCGAGGCAGGACCCCTTTCTTTTCTCCAGACACTGTACTCAGACTATGTCATGCGTCTTGCTCTACTAGTGAGAAGTAATTACGGAAACCAAACCAAAGCTTAATTAAAATCCTAGCTAAAAGCCAACGTTTCCTTGACAAAGACCTCGCCGGCTGTGATCTCTTTATATCAGTCTGGAAACGTCTTCCCTTAGCAATAATTCCTGTCGTAATAACGCACGGTGAGAGTTCTGCCTTTTCAGGGCACTGACAGCTAACTGTCTAATGAATACAATCTACCAGCCCATGTGTGATGACCTTTCGATTTAGAGACAGGACAAATAATGCAATGTAAGCAAAGGCCGAGAATCCCTTGAGCAAGCACAAATGGCAGCGGCTGCACCTCGCACACAGTAGTTACACGGAGGTGGCATATTACTACTGAGAAGGTCATGGAGTTACAAATTGTTTTCTTAGGGTATGGAAATGTTAAGTGCAACTTTTAGCTAACAAAACCCAATGAGATAAGTAGAGTTATCTTTATTGCTCATTTGGATGGAACTATCTATCATCATTTTCGGGATTAACTATTTGCTCACATTGATCTGTATGTAAACCCTTTAAAAGTGTAGTCCAGTATAACAAAACTTATCCCCACCTGAAGAAGAGGAGATAAGTGTCAGATCGCAGAGAGTCCGACTGCCAAGACCCCTGTGATCTCCCACCCATTGCCCTGTCTCTTTGCTCTCTGTCCCCTCCATGCATCTCTTTGGGAGAAACAGAGATACTGAACGCTGCATCTCCGGCTCTCTCATAAAGATGAATGAAGGGGGCGTTTTGGACAGCGCTTTGTGCGGTGGTTGACACGCCTCCATTCAAAAGGAGAGCCAGGGCACTGGGCGGGAAATCACAGGGGGTCCCTAGGGATAGGGGATAAGTTTTGTCATACTGGATATCCTCTTTAATTAACTGTCCACTGGAAGGTGCAGGTTTTTAGCCTGGGACTATTACTGATTCACTGTGTGTTCCTTCTAAGTAACTTAAAGGAGGCTCCTGACTCTGGCCAGGAATGGAGGAGGCTCCAATCCCGTCTGTTAAACACTTTCATAATTTCTTTACCACAGCCCGTGACCTCGAAATGAACAAAGGAGACTCCACTCCTTTGATGACTTGATTGAGATTGAGGAACCCTTATACAGACAGACCTGGCTTCCGAAAAGACCCCAAGTCTATCTGTTCAGTAGACCTGCAAGTGGGGCCCACTAAGAATCAAAAAGGCTACATCTACTAAGTATCCACGTGGATATCATAATCAGCAAGAAATAACTTGACCGATTTAGACTATGTTCACACACTCAAAATAAACAAAAAAAAAATGCCTTTAACATAAGTATAAGGCTAGGTTCACACTGCAGAATGTCAAGGCAGGAAATTTCCGCCCGGAGATTCCGAGTGCTGCCAGCGCCGACACTGCAGTCTCCAATAGACTGCAATGTGTTCTGCGAGTATTTCCGCCTGAAGAATGAGTATCACCATTCTTCAGGCAGAAATTTTCAAGCAGATTTTCCATTCACTTATTCCGCTTCACAAATTCCGAAGAGTGAATTTGTGAACGGAAACCCATTCACTATACTATACATTTTAGTAAGCAGAATTTATGCCTGCAATTTCAAAGTGGAATATCAAATAACGTGTTCTACTAAAGTCTATTAAAAAGTGTCCGTAAGTGCACAAATTGTATTAAAAAAATAAGTTTGTAAATCCAATGTTTGATATATGGCCATTTTTTTGTATTTTTTTTTTAAACAATAGGGGAGATTTATTAAAACGTGTAGAGGAAGAGTGGTGCAATTGTCCAATGCAACCAATCAGATTGCTTCTTAATTTTCATGAAGGCCTCTGAAAAATGAAAGAAGCGATCTGATTGGTTGCTATGGGCAAACACTCCACTCTTCCTCTACACAGGTTTTGATAAACCTCCCCCAATGTGTGCACTGACGGCTGCTTGTCTATAAACTTAAATAGAACACGTTATTAGATAAAAAAATAAAAATAAGGCCACATTTTTATACCTATTACATAGCACTTTTGTATTGAATTTACAGTGAGCGAGCATAGCTTTAGGTACAGACACGATGGAATTTCCATGTGGAATTTCACAGAAGAATTTTGCACTGACATTCTGCTGCAGCAGTGTCCCATTGATTTCAATGGGATTCTTCTGCACTGTTCGCATGGCAGAATTTCCACACCAGATGTCTCTGATGTGAAAATTCAGATTCCGGCATCCACAGAAAGAATAGTCATGTCTATTCTTTTTGCGGAGACCGCATGGAAATGTATTGCCGTTTATGAGACAGCGCATTTCCAAGTGGTCCTAGTGCCGGCATGTTCTGCCAACGATCTGCTGTTGGTGGAATATCTACACAGAAATTTTCTGTGCGGACATTCCACTATGTGAACATAGTCTCAGTGTGAAACGTGAACAGTATTTAAAGTGAACAAACCATTGCTAGCGTACATCGCTTTTCCGCAAGCACATCCTTAGGACACACTTGCAGATGATAAGTGATGGAGCAAAAAAAAACACTGGATTCTTGCTCCATTGCTTTCCCTACATACATGATGACATCGCTTGTCACCCAAATACTTTGTCCCAGCTATGGGGGGATAAGTGTATGATCGTTTGGGGTTCGACTTCTGGGACCCCCAGTCATTTTTAGAGTTGAGGTCACAAGTCTACCATTGGAATCAATCGCTGGAGGAGGTATCAAAGCACTGTACTAGGCTATCCTTAGACGTGGTTGGACTTCTAGTGATCATATACTTATTCCCTATCCTGTCTTATCCTGCATATCATATTATTGAGTAAAATATGTAACATATACACAGATAAAGACTGAATTAATAAAGTCTTTGTTACGCCTAGCGCTCCGGGTCCCCGCTCCTCCCCGGAGCGCTCACGGCGTCTTTCTCCCTGCAGCTCCCCGGTCAGTCCCGCTGACCGGGAGCGCTGCACTGTCATGGCCGTTGGGGATGCGATTCGCACAGCGGGACGCGCCCGCTCGCGAATCGCATCCCAGGTCACTTACCCGTTCCCGTCCCCTGCTGTCATGTGCTGGCGCGCGCGGCTCCGCTCTCTAGGGCGCGCGCGCGCCAGCTCCCTGAGACTTAAAGGGCCAGTGCACCAATGATTGGTGCCTGGCCCAATTAGCTTAATTGGCTTCCACCTGGTCCCTGACTATATCTGACCTCCTCCCATGCACTCCCTCGCCGGATCTTGTTGCCCTTGTGCCTAGTGAAAGCGTTTTGTGTGTCTAAAGCCTGTGTACCAGAACTTCTGCTATCCACCCTGACTACGAACCTTGCCGCCTGCCCCCGACCTTCTGCTACGTCCGACCTTGCTTCTGTCTACTCCCTTGTACCTCGCCTATCATCAGCAGTCAGAGAGGTGAGCCGTTGCTAGTGGATACGACCTGGTCACTACCGCCGCAGCAAGACCATCCCGCTTTGCGGCGGGCTCTGGTGAAAACCAGTAGTGACTTAGAACCGGTCCACTAGCGCGGTCCTCGCCAATCCCTCTCTGGCACAGAGGATCCACTACCTGCCAGCCGGCATCGTGACAGTAGATCCGGCCATGGATCCCGCTGAGGTCCCTCTGCCTTATATCTCTGATATCACCACGGTGGTCGCCCAGCAATCCCGACAGATCGCCCATCTAACCCACCAGCTGTCGGAAATGTCCACCATTGTGCACCAACTTCAGTCGCAACTTCAGCAGCAATCATCTCCTCCGCCAGCTCCTGCACCCCTTCCGCAGCGAGTGGCCACTCCTAGCCTCCGCCTGTCCTTGCCGGACAAATTTAATGGGGACTCTAAGTTTTGCCGTGGCTTTCTTTCGCAATGTTCCCTGCACATGGAGATGATGTCGGACCAGTTTCCTACTGAAAGGTCTAAGGTGGCTTTCGTAGTCAGCCTTCTGTCTGGAAAAGCCCTGTCATGGGCCACACCGCTCTGGGACCGCAATGACCCCGTCACTGCCTCTGTACACTCCTTCTTCTCGGAAATTCGAAGTGTCTTTGAGGAACCTGCCCGAGCCTCTTCTGCTGAAACTGCCCTGCTGAACCTGGTCCAGGGTAATTCTTCCGTTGGCGAGTACGCCATACAATTCCGTACTCTTGCTTCTGAACTATCCTGGAATAATGAGGCCCTCTGCGCGACCTTTAAAAAAGGCCTATCCAGCAACATTAAAGATGTTCTGGCCGCACGAGAAACTCCTGCTAACCTGCATGAACTTATTCATCTAGCCACTCGCATTGACATGCGTTTTTCTGAGAGACATCAAGAGCTCCGCCAGGAAAAAGACTTAGATCTCTGGACACCTCTCCCACAGTCTCCACTGCAATCTGCGCCTAGGCCTCCCGCCGAGGAAGCCATGCAAGTGGATCGGTCTCGCCTGACCCTGGAAGAGAGGAATCGCCGTAAGGAAGAGAATCTTTGTCTGTACTGTGCCAGTACCGAACATTTTTTGGTGGATTGCCCTATCCGTCCTCCACGTCTGGGAAACGCACGCTCGCACCCAGCTCTCGTGGGTGTGGCGTCTCTTGATGCTAAGTCGGCTTCTCCACGTCTCACGGTGCCTGTACGGATTTCTACTTCAGCCAGCTCTTCCCTCTCAGCCGTGGCCTGCCTGGACTCTGGTGCCTCTGGGAATTTTATTCGGGAGTCCTTGGTGAATAAATTCCGCATTCCGGTGACCCGTCTTGTCAAGCCACTCCACATTTCCGCGGTCAACGGAGCCAGGTTGGATTGCACCGTGCGTTACCGCACGGAGCCCCTCCTAATGTGCATCGGACCTCATCACGAGAAAATTGAATTTTTGGTCCTTCCCAATTGCACTTCCGAAATTCTCCTTGGACTACCCTGGCTTCTACACCATTCCCCAACCCTGGACTGGTCCACTGGGGAGATCAAGAGTTGGGGTCCCTCTTGTTCCAAGGACTGCCTTAAACCGGTTCCCAGTACTCCCTGCCGTGACCCTGTGGTTCCTCCTGTATCCGGTCCCCCTAAGGTCGTTAGGGACTCTGCCTGCCACAGAAAATGCCTCTCCCCCCCTCCCAGTCCACTCAGGCAAGCCTCGGTGCCTCCTCATGGCCCTCGTCCTGGTGTCACACTGCCCCATGCCAGGCCTCGCCCTCTGCCCTCCCTCCCCATTCCCACTCCTGCTGTACTGCCTGCCATTGAGGAAACCATCCATTCCTTCCCGGTGTCCTCATCCCAGGGGAGGCAGTCACCGGACAAAAAAAAGGGGAGACCTAAGGGGGGGGGGGTACTGTTACGCCTAGCGCTCCGGGTCCCCGCTCCTCCCCGGAGCGCTCACGGCGTCTTTCTCCCTGCAGCTCCCCGGTCAGTCCCGCTGACCGGGAGCGCTGCACTGTCATGGCCGTTGGGGATGCGATTCGCACAGCGGGACGCGCCCACTCGCGAATCGCATCCCAGGTCACTTACCCGTTCCCGTCCCCTGCTGTCATGTGCTGGCGCGCGCGGCTCCGCTCTCTAGGGCGCGCGCGCGCCAGCTCCCTGAGACTTAAAGGGCCAGTGCACCAATGATTGGTGCCTGGCCCAATTAGCTTAATTGGCTTCCACCTGGTCCCTGACTATATCTGACCTCCTCCCATGCACTCCCTCGCCGGATCTTGTTGCCCTTGTGCCTAGTGAAAGCGTTTTGTGTGTCTAAAGCCTGTGTACCAGAACTTCTGCTATCCACCCTGACTACGAACCTTGCCGCCTGCCCCCGACCTTCTGGTACGTCCGACCTTGCTTCTGTCTACTCCCTTGTACCTCGCCTATCATCAGCAGTCAGAGAGGTGAGCCGTTGCTAGTGGATACGACCTGGTCACTACCGCCGCAGCAAGACCATCCCGCTTTGCGGCGGGCTCTGGTGAAAACCAGTAGTGACTTAGAACCGGTCCACTAGCGCGGTCCTCGCCAATCCCTCTCTGGCACAGAGGATCCACTACCTGCCAGCCGGCATCGTGACAGTCTTCAATACAGTCCCATTGTCCCAAGTGGATAACTGCAATATTACCGACCCTTAATTCCCTACTTGATAGTTTTCTTCTACAGAGGAAATATTCTTTCCAAGTCGGAAACAGATTATGGAGCATTAAGATCCTGTCAAGTAGAAGATTTGCAGATAGCATGAAAACTACCTGGACTGAAAAGTCAATAAATGTTCGGTTAAAAGCTTATTCTTCCATTTATGCTCCTCTTCCTGTATGATATGACAAGCTCTTTATCTCTGTAGACTTTTACTATTATGCAGATCAGTTGGACTGAAGACAGTGATAGATGGCTTTGTCTGTGTCCTGGTTGGGGTTTATGGCTTCTCAATATGTCTCCTAATATGTTTCGAGTATAATTATAGTATTATTATGGTGCAATACCTGGTAAAATGTCTGATATTAGCATCAATACAGCATTGGCATACACTTTCTAAAGAAAAAGCTCCCATAGCAATAATAGCAATGGACCTCCTATGACTAATTCTCCTGGGCCATGGAACGATGTTTCGGGGGAGGAGCCCCCCTTACTCATGCACAATAAGCAGCGGGGTGACTGAGCCTAAGTAGAGCTATCACCGATGAGCGTTAATAAATGTCTTAAATGTTAAAATGCCCTTGTGGCAAAGGATACGTAGGACAGATGTCTAGACCCATTAACCCCTTAAGGACTCAGGGTTTTTCCGTTTTTGCACTTTCGTTTTTTCCTCCTTACCTTTTAAAAATCATAACCCTTTCAATTTTCCACCTAAAAATCCATATTATGGCTTATTTTTTGCGTCGCCAATTCTACTTTGCAGTGACATTAGTCATTTTACCCAAAAATGCACGGCGAAACGGAAAAAAAAATGATTGTGCGACAAAATCGAAAAAAAAACGCCATTTTGTAACTTTTGGGGGCTTCTGTTTCTACGCAGTGCATATTTCGGTAAAAATTACACCTTATCATTATTCTGTAGGTCCATACGGTTAAAATGATACCCTATTTATATAGGTTTGATTTTGTCGCACTTCTGGAAAAAATCATAACTACATGCAGGAAAATTTATACGTTTAAAAATGTAATCTTCTGACCCCTATAACTTTTTTATTTTTCCACGTATGGGGCGGTATGAGGACTCATTTTTTGCGCCGTGATCTGAAGTTTTTATTGGTATGATTTTTGTTTTGATCTGACTTTTTGATCACTTTTTATTCATTTTTTAATGTTATAAAAAGTTACCAAAATACGCTTTTTTGGACTTTGGAATTTTTTTGCGCGTACACCATTGACCGTACGGCTTAATTAATGATATATTTTTATAGTTCGGACATTTACGCACGCGGCGATACCACATATGTTTATTTTTATTTTTTTTTACACTGTTTTATTTTTTTTATGGGAAAAGGGGGGTGATTCAAACTTTTATTAGGGAAGGGGTTAAATGACCTTTATTAACACTTTTTTTTTCCTTTTTTTTTGCAGTGTTATAGGTCCCATAGGGACCTATAACACTGCACACACTGATCTCTCATCCTGATCACAGGCGTGTATTAACACGCCTGTGATCAGCATTATCGGCGCTTGACTGCTCCTGCCTGGATCTCAGGCACGGAGCAGTCATTCGTCGATCGGACACCGAGGAGGCAGGTAAGAGCCCTCCCGGTGTCCGATCAGCTGTTCGGGACGCCGCGATTTCACCGCGGCGGTCCCGAACAGCCCGACTGAGCAGCCGGGATACTTTCAGTTTCACTTTAGAAGCGGCGGTCAGCTTTGACCGCCGCTTCTAAAGGGTTAATACCGCACATCGCCGCGATCGGCGATGTGTGGTATTAGCCGCGGGTCCCGGCCGTTGATTAGCGCCGGGACCCACGTGATATGATGCGATCCCGCTTCATATCGCGGGAGCCGGCGCAGGACGTAAATATACGTCCTGCGTCGTTAAGGGGTTAAAGGGGTATTCCGGCAAAAATATTTTATCCCCTATCCAAAGGATTGCGGGGGGCCCGCTGCTGAGACCCCCGCAATCTTCCTGCAGCACCCGCATTCTATGCGGGTGCTGAATCTCCAGTTTCAGAAACCTCCAGGTTTCCGGGACTGGGGACGTGACGTCACGCCATGCCCCCTCCATTAGTGTCTAAAAAATATTTTTGCCCAGAATACCCCTTTAAGATGAGACTTACTGAACATAAAGCAGCCATTAAAACAGGACATCCTGTTACAGAACTGAAATGGCAAATATTAGAACAAGTTCCTATTCATACTAATGATGAAATAAACCGCAAACGCCTGCTTCAACGCGAAGTATTTTGGATAACTGAACTCGAAACAGTGATCCCTAGGAGCATGAATGAATCTTGTAATTTTAAGGTCTTTTTGTAGGTATATCGTAGCGTTATGTTAGATTTTGTACATTAATGTGTTGTTAGTTACCTTTAAGACATTTATTAACGCTCACCTGTGATAGCTCTAGACTCAAGTCTAAGACTCAAGATGAGAAAGGAGGCTCCTACCCCGAAACATCGTGCCATGGCCTGTGAAATGCAGACTATGTGATATCTTCTGTATATGCACCAGCACTTTTTGTCTATGAAGATGTGAAATGAAAATAAAAGATATGTATTCCGTGAAACGTTCTGCTTGATCGTGAGTTGATCTTCACTATTATCACTTTGCTGGATGGCCCATTGTGTTATATACTGAAGTTGCCAGACGAGCTTAGTGGAGCTCTGAAGTTGGGACTGACTGCACACCAGTACTTGTAATTAATTGAGGATTAGTGCAATCTTGTGTTGTTTAATTCTTGGCAATGTCAGTCATACTCATATTTTTTTTTATTTTTTTTTTGGGGGGGGGGGGCATAACTGTTGTAATGGTGTGTACAATAATAGTGCAGCCATACCTTTGGCTGCATCCTAACAGTTTAGATGATCAGAAAAATCACCTTTCTCAGGAGTTCCCAACAGTCAGAAAAGTGTGGCATGGGGTTCCCAATGCCCAAGGGCCCCCAAGCCTATGTCAGCACTGGGACTGTGCACCGTATAGCCATGACATGGGTGTGCACTGACCGCAGTGTTAACCCCCATAATAAGTAACTGTTACGCCGAGCGCTCCGGGTCCCTGCTCCTCCCCGGAGGGCTCGCGGAGTTCACCTCCGTGCAGCGCCCCGGTCAGACCCGCTGACTGTGAGCGCTGCACTACTGTCTCGTGCGGGGATGCACCCGCCCGCGGCTCGCATCCCAGTCTCCTCACCTGCCCCGTCCTCCGTCCCGACGCGCGCGGCCCCGCTCCCTAGGGCGCGCGCGCCGGCTCTCTGAGATTTAAAGGGCCAGTGCGCCATTGATTGGCGCCTGGCCCAATCAGTACCTGCACCTGTGTCCAGGCTTATTTAAACCCACTTCCCCTTCCTGTCCTGGCCGGATCTTGTTGCCTTGTGCCAGTGAAAGCGTTTTTGTGTATGTTCCTAGCCTGTGTTCCAGACCTTCTGCTGTTGCCCTTGACTACGAACCTTGCCGCCTGCCCTGACCTTCTGCTACGTCCGACCTTGCTCTTGCCTTGTCCTTCTGTACCGCGCCAGTCTCAGCAGTCAGTGAGGTTGAGCCGCTACCGGTGGACACGACCTGGTTGCTACCGCCGCAGCAAGACCATCCGGCTTTGCTGCGGGCTCTGGCGAATACCAGTAGCAACTTAGAATCGGTCCACCGGTACGGTCCACGCCAATCCCTCACTGAAACAGAGGATCCACCTCCAGCCTGCCGAATCCTGGCAGTAACTACTACTCCCAATGCTGCCTACATTTGCGCCCTTCATTATTCCAATGTGCCAACGGTGAAGTACCCTGAGCGAGCACTCACTCCCTCTGCAATTGCTTGCGCCCGCTACGTTTCGATGGAAGGGAGAGTAGTGACCTCCACTGCATTCCGCTAAGTAATCAGCCAAAAAGTAAAAAAATTACTCATTTTGTAAAAGGTCAGAAAATACAGCTAGGATTCCTAGACATTATAGTCTGCAGTTTTGGGTTATATTATATACACCTATAGTCATGGCTGTAAGTGTTGGCACCCCAATAATTTTGTCCAGCCCATTTTTGGAGTTTGGTGAGACATTATGTCCAATTTGCTTTTTTTCCTCCTTTTTTTGATTTAGTACCAATACACACAAAGGAAATAAACATGTGTATAGCAAAACATGTGTTACTGCAATCCTTTTCTGTGAGAAATACTTCATTTTCTTGAAAAATTTCAGGGGTGCCAACATTTATGGCCATGACTGTATGTGTCATTTAGTTATAGCTGCTATAGGTAGTGCACGAGTCCTATACAGAGAAATGGTCAGGGCCTGTTGGGCTCCTCATCTTATCCTTCATATTAGGTGTGTGGTATCCCAGCACCAAAGGCTGCCCTGTGGGCTAAATATTGCCTCGGGCATCCCAGCTCCATTGTCTCACCTTTAATAATGTAACATATTGTTGTGTCATGTTATGTGTTAATTTGTGCACTGTTACTTTAAGAGATTGAGCAGAGTGACCAGGTAATCCTGACACCCAATAAGGGACTCTCAAACCTAGCCCCTATATAGTGAAGGGGGGCGAAGCTGTTTAGTTCTAGTCAGGAATTGTGAGGAGTGTTAAAGAGTACCTGTCACGAAATAAAACTTTTAATATAGTGTTCCTTGTGTAATTAGCAGACACTTTCCCATTCATTTGCTTTTAAAAGTAACAGCATAAATATGTTTAAGATGTAATCAGTGGGAATGGGTCTTCCGCGAGACCCGTTCACACTGCGGAATTTCAACGGCGGAAAATTCTGCGGCTGAAATTGTTCAGCGCAAAGACAGAACATGTTCATTCTTTGCGCGGAAGTCCGCGAGCACTGCATAGCTGTCAACGGTGACGGAGCAGTGCTGTACGGTTCTACCGCCAAAGTACTTTCGGCGGCAGCCGCCAGACTGAATCTCCGCTCGCTAAATTCAGCTAGCGGAGATTCAGCAGTGTGAACATACCCTAAGAGAGTGTGTTTCCAGCCAGTAAGCTGAGGTACTGAGGAGAAGCTTTGGGAGAAGAAAACTACAAAATTCCACAGCCACGCCAATCTCAGCAGAACCCCGACGCCGGTAAATTTCAATGCCTGGCAGTAAGTGAAGTCTTTGGGGAAGATCTCTTCTTCAGTCAGTCAAGTTAAGTCCTTTAAGTAAGTGTGGGCTGCTAATAATCTTAAATCTGCATTCAACAGTAACTACAACTCCCAGCAAGGAGACAGGCTCCCCGGGTTACACTCTGCCCATCCCTCTGCACAAGGGACTGTATTGTTCAAAGCTGCTAAATTCAACAACAGTAAAGATAGTAATCTGTAACCTTGCTTCAGTGTATTCATTACTCAGGGCCTGGCCCAGGAGAAGCTATCTCAACCGCGGACCATGTAGGTTAACCCGATAATGACCATTGTAGTCTGTACTCGTCCAATGGCTGTTAATGGGGTATGACGCGGGCTCCCGACTCGAACCCGCGTCATACTGGCCAGCCCCCAGCTGATTCCTGTAGCTGTGGGCCAGCGTTAATAGCCGACATGCGGCGATCGCCGAGGGCGGCTATTAACCCTTTAGATTGCCGCTGTCAAAATTGATAGCGGCGTCTAAAGGTGCCTTTATCCAGTTCCTGGTGGTCCAATGGGGTGGATCGCGCGCGGGGGGGGGGGGGTCAATCCACTACTGAGGTAGTGGCCCTCATACCACCCCGTACGCAGAAAAATAAAAAAAAGTTATAGGGGTCAGAAGGGGCCAATTTTAAATGCATTCATTTTCGTGCATGTAGTTTTGTAGTTTTTTCCAAAAGTACGACAGAATCAAACCTATATAACTAGGGTATCATTTTAATTGTATGGACCTGCAGAATAAAGATAAAGTGTCATTTTTACCGAAAAATTTACTGCGTAGAAACAGAAGCCCCCAGAATTTACAAAATGGTGTTTTTTCTTCAATTTTGTTGCACGATAATTTTGTTTTCCGTTTCTCCGTAGATTTTTGGGTAAAATGACTGACGTATTTACAAAGTAGAATTGATGGTGCAATAAATAAGCCCTCCTATGGATTTTTAGGTGCAAAATTGAAAGGGATATGATTTTTAAAAGCTTAGGAGGAAAAACTAAAGTACAAAACCAGAAAAACGCTTGGTCCTTAACGGGTTAACGGTGCTTTGGCGTCACAAATCGATCTGTACCCTCTGCACACAGCCATTAGCCTGCCCTAAACTTAGGTGCCACAGGTGGACACTGTGGATGACCAGGTCATACATACAATCCCTGGGACCTCATAGCAAAAATAATTCCCCAGGCCCCTCCTGTAACTTGAACTGAGGTGCAGATTTTAAAGCTGTAGCAAGGGATTTTGCTGACATGTTGCAGATTTTTCCAATTTATTTCAGCAAATCTTCAAAAAAAATTGCAATGAAATATAATATTGTACATTTTGCTATTTCAAATTTTTAACTCAACGCTGCACGATGCATTTCAGTCTTGGGGGCTATACCATTAAAGCAGTGTTTCCCAAGAAGGTTGCCTCCAGCTGTTGCAAAACTACAACCCCCAGCATGCCCGGACAGCCTTCGGCTGTCCGGGCATACTGGGGGTTGTAGTTTTGCAACAGCTGGAGGCAACCTTCTTGGGAAACACTGCATTAGAGCAATAAATTCAATAAGCTGCATTTACATAGTAACAATGATCTGATCATATGTAGTTTTTCAGTCCTAACCTTTACATAACTATTGCCCTTGGGTATTGCTAATAGGAGCTCCATGTAGACGCACATTGCACTGTAACCACTAGCCATCTTTCAGCTCCGTTAGATAAGGTCGACATCTGGAGCCGCTTCATGTGAGTGTGCTAACACTCCCATGATCAAGCATGTGATAGGGCTCCTCCATTAACTTCTAAGGTCATAACACTTTATGCAATTGGTGGGTAGTACTGAGAACACTATTATTACGTAAAAAGGCCTAAAAGGCAACATTTTACATAATGATAATGAAAAGGCTCTTCTTTGTTTGGGGAGGATAGTTGTATAATAGAAAACATTCCCTGCAAACATGTCATCTGTATATTTTTGGTTTGTTATTTATATGGGCATAGCTATTGTGGGTGCACCCGGGTCCTGATGCCTAAGGGGGCCCAAAGGCACTTCTGCCCTATAAGACAATACTAGTAATATAATGCTAGTTACTGGAAGCCCTGTAACAGATTTTGCATTTGGACCCCAGAGCTTCTATATAGATAGAAAGATAGATAGATATTTATTGCATTACAGCTGTATAGCTTTTCATTAGAGATGAGCGAACTTACAGTAAATTCGATTCATCACGAACTTCTCGGCTCGGCGGTTGCTGACTTTTCCTGCATAAATTAGTTCAGCCTTCAGGTGCTCCGGTGGGCTGGAAAAGGTGGATAGAGTCCTAGGAAAGAGTCTCCTAGGACTGTATCCACCTTTTCCAGCCCACAGGAGCACCTGAAAGCTGAACTAATTTATGCAGGATAAGTCATCAACTGCCGAGCCGAGAAGTTCGTGACAAATCGAATTTACTGTAAGTTCGCTCATCTCTACTTTTCATGTTCTATCTATATACTCATGTATACTCATGTTTCATCTATATCTTTGTGCTAGCAGTGTGCTGCTGTATTCTCCTGTTGCTGTATATTTAGCCCAGCAGCCTGCACCTGCAAGCCAGGTTTTTACAATAGTTTGGATTAATAGTGCTGGCCAACTTATTTTTTGTTTGTATTACACATACGGGGGAGTAGCTACCTCCATGTTGGCTCCTGCACCCCACCCACCTCTATTAGGTGTATATAAGGTGCCTTGGATGTTTCAGACCTTGCATGCCTGCTGTACTGTTCACACAGAGGCATATTCACAGTGTAGGGTCCGTCCCAGAATGAGGTCACCTTACCGTGGTGGGACGGTCCACGCAATTTGGTGCCAAATTTGCAAGCTAAGTACCTCATAATTTCATAGTTTCATATCTTCATTTATTGCATTACAGCTGTATAACTTTTCATGTTCTATCTATATACTCATGTTTTATCTATATACTCATGTTTTATCTATATCTTTGTGCTAGCAGTGTGCTGCTGTATTCTACTGTTGCTAGATAGATAGATAGATAGATAGATAGATAGATAGATAGACATATATTCATTCAAACAAACAACCATATATTCAGTCTCCATTTTATAGTTTATATCAATGTAATCAAACTCAACTATAGAACGTACTTATTTTGCACTTGTCTATTCTATTACTCCCTCAAGGACATCAGGATTTTTCATTTTTACACTTTAGTTCTTTCCACCTCCCCTTCTAATAGCCATAATGCTTTCGATTTTCCACCTACTAACCCATGTGAGGGCTGGTTGTAATTTATAATAACATCACTCATTTTACCACAAAATCTATAGTCAAACAAAACAAAAATTGTTTGTGGGGGCAGGCAAAAAAAATAAAAGAAATCTTTCAATTGCAAACACTGAACAATGCTGTCTCACAGCACAGCATCTAGCAGTGTTATCGGCGGCTGAGGCTGCCTGCAGTACAGGAGCGCCAATCGGACCAGACTGAGGCAGGCAGGGACCCTCTGCCCTTCATCTAAGCTGATGGAAAGCCACGATTTTGCCCAGGTGGTCCCGATCAGCTCCCTGAGTTCTCTGGGAATGCTTTTAACCCATTTTAGATTCCGCAAACAACTTTTATTACAGCGTCTAAAGGGTTAATGATGGACATTAGCCCAATCGGCAATATCCTGCATTAGTCGTGGGTCTTGGCTGCTGATAATAACCGGAATCCAAGATCCTTTAACCCCTTCAGCTCCTGAACGCGCTTCATACAATGAGAGCAGGACGAGGGCTTACATTTGCACCTGGTGTCCTGAAGTGGTTAAAGGGTAGAATATGGGCTGGGGCCAGACTAAAAGAGAACTTTAATCCTGCCTAACTTTGCAACTGTTCTCATGCTGCCACCCCAGCATATGACGCTACACCTATTCACTGTCCTCAGCACTCACATGCTATACATACAGGAGGAGAATTTAATGGGGATGTCTCTTCGATATGCCACCCGTCTGTGTCCAATCAGCCAACAGGTCATGGCCCTGCTGTTTCACTTCAAATTCTTTTACATAAAAGAAGAACTCTGGCCAAAAACTATCTTATCCCCTTTCTACAGAATAAGGGACAAGTAGCTAATTGTGGGGGGTCCAACCTCTAGGACCCCCCACGTTCTCGGAATGGGACCTCATCTGTCAGTGAGGAGCGCATTTCATTTACTAGTAGATGGCACATGCTCTATTCATTTCTATGGGAGCGCCAGAGATGCCTGAGTGCTGTACTCGGGTCTCTTTGCTTAGCTACTTATCCCCTATCCTGAGAACAGGGGATAAGTTGGTTTTGGTTGGAGTCCTTCTTTAAACTTGCTTTTTTTTAGGGGTACAGATACAGTTTTACTCATTAATTTGTTTGAGTGAAAATTATGGATCATGACCTCAGATCATGAGGCTTTTTAGCAGGTTTGTTGGTTAGGATTTTAGGAAAACAGGGAGACATTGCTGTGTGAGTTGGAGACCACATTGATTGGCACCCAGCTTTAACAGAAACATAAATATAAAACATAAAAGTCTGAAAAACCTGGAAAAAGCTGAACTCCAGCAGACACTAGGGAAAAAAATCTCAGCCTGTTTCTAACATTACTAAGAACTTCTAATTCTAGCAATATATTGGTTCCCCATACTTTTCAAAAACATTCATTAAGATGTATTTAGATAAAGTAATGGTCAAAATCCTAAGGACCATAGCATATTATCTGGTCCTATTTCATGTACCATCTGTTTATATTTTGATAGCCTCCCGTAGTTTCTATGCAATACATAGAGTGATGATTCAGGCAGAATTTTACAGCCAGCTAAGGCTTCCAAGTCCAACATGAAACCACGCAAAGACAGTGCCAACAAAAACAGAGAGGACCGGCAAGTTCCAGATGAATAAAACACACAGGGCTTTCTTTCCCTCTCTCATCCCTATTCTCCATACAGGAATGTTTACTTTTTGATGATTTTATTATATGATATTTTTTCCCTTCTTGGGAGCAATCCAGTAACATACACAATGGATAGATAATACATCCACATACCAGGCGCTGACTTCATTAGCAATAAAGATCTTATATTAGAAACAGCTGTTTCATTTTATTGGACGACGTACAATATGTCTTCAATAGCAACAAAGCAATTTGTTGCCGGAAAAAAAAAAAAAAATTTTAAAGTCTGCTTTGCATTGCTTTCGGCATAATGAAAAGTATATTTCCTCAAGGACGATTGTAAATGGGGTAAATGACTGAGTTTGACCTAATTGTGTAAAAGTAGCAATGAGAAAGTTGTTGCAATTTTTGTTGTTTTTGTTTGTAGACGTAGAAGATTTGTTCTGATGGCATTGTACCTGTTTGAGGCTAACTTTGTATCCAGTATAGAACTGTTTGGTAAATGGCCTTGCTATGCTGGTGGTACTGCTCACTACAGGCCATTTAACATCCATTGGCACAGTCCTGGGTTTTAGGCACTATTTCACTATCCTGGAAAGCCTACCATTTGTTCCGCTATGCTGCTTGGCACTGCACTTTCACACACTCAAGACTACATGATTCCATGGCAGTGTAGAAGACAAGGTGGGCAGGGAAAGGCCATTGTTGTGAACAGCCCAGGTCTAGATGAGTGGGTAAATTGGCAAAGAAACCAAATGGGCAGACAGGCCAGTTCTGGGGATGGTGAGGATTAGGAGGACAGTAGGAGAAAAGCTTCTTCTCCATTTTGACCAGGTAATAAAATAAATTGGTAGCTTCTCCACACAGTTGATGAGGTCCTTGAAGCATTAGGTAACTCCCTCGCTTTAGTCCCAATTTGCCCTAATGCTTATACCATACCTAACCCCCTACTCTAATGACCTGTTAGGTAATTCAGCATTATTGAACAATACGTGTAGGGAAAGTGCAGGACTATTCATTGAAGACTCCCATAAAGGGTACTGCTGGTAAATTGTGCCCCTTTCATCCCATACTCCTACTTCCCCATTCTCCTTTCTGCTGCACCTTTTTTAGGTACTAAACTCCAAACCCAACTAAATAAGAACATTTTGATTCTTTGCAGAGCAAATAGTTATTGGTTGCTTACAGTTTATAGACAGTCCGTTCACCAGTCCTCATTGACATCTGTGGGTCTGAGTTACCCATAACAAGCAATAATACCATAAAGCGAAAGCAGTGTCCTCACTCCACTGATACATAACTATGCTTTGGGAAGTGTTACTGTAGAGGGTTTGCTATGGATTTTATTCCTGTCCACAACTACATCAACTACATATTCATGATAGGAAGAAAGTATGAGTTTTGCAGTTCCAATTCACAAGCTCAGTTGGGCTTATGTTTGGGTGGGGTAAGTGCTTAAGTGATGCAAACCCCATGGTGAAGTAAACTAGTGGTTAGTGAGGTATGGAGTCAGTAGATGTTGACCTCAAAAAGCTCATGTTGCTGTCTCTACATGTTGGAATAGGCAATAGGCAAAGATGGTGGTAGCATTTCTGAAGACACGAAGTGGCAAAGAAGGACAGGTAAAAGCTGCAACCTGACTGGCTGCAGTGGACTGGTGAGGTTTTTATAGTCCCCAGTGAAGAACTCTCTAAAAAGAGAACTGTAAAGTTGAGTATAGTATCATGCTTTCAAGTGTATGCAACAACCATTAGAGGGGTACTCCACTGCCCTAGCGTCCAGAACATTTTGTTCCGAACGCTGGGTGTGGGCTGCGGGGGTCGTGATGTCATGGCCACCCCCCTCGTGATGTCACGCAACGCCCCCTCAGTTCAAGTCTATGGAAGGGGGCGTGGCAGTAGCCACGCCCCCTTCCATAGACTTGCACTGAGGGGGCGTTGCGTGACATCATGAGGGGCGTGGACATGATGTCACGACCCCCGCAGCCCGCACCCAGCGTTCGGAACAAAACGTTCTGGACGCTAGGGCAGTGGAGTAGCCCTTTAAGCTTCCTGTGCCAGCTTGAGTGTTTGCAAGCATCAAGAATACTGTGTTTCTTAGGCTGTTCTTTAAACATTAAGCTTATGACACTTATGACTTTTTAACACTTTGAGATTCATTCTTTAAGGGAAACTTCATAATTACCCTTTATGCATGTAGCTATATATAGGCCAGAATGGAGAGACACTAAAAAGAAATGCCTTTTTGGGTGGACTGGTCTGTATATATATTACACAATGGCTGTTTTTTTTTTTTTTTTTAAAGTACACGTGTGCAGGAAAATGCCCTTCTTACAATTCCAACTTTAGCCCGAAATGTGTTCTCTTCCAAAACCTGCTAGGAATTCACATAGATTTTCTTAATATTCTGGACTGATTCGTTATCGACTAGCTAGCATTTTAGGTTTAATGGCCCTTTACAGGAAGACTCAGGAGATGATGGTTTACCCAGCAGATAAGTAAAGTAAATAGGTACAGGGCGTAGAAACAATAGAGAGATAGGAAGCCACAACTGCCCTAATTCCTAACCAGAGCTGCTAAACCCTTGGATTTCCATAACCCAAACACATTTACACATAATGATGCACCTGCTATTGTGCACACAAGTCTATTTGCACAGCTTGCAAAATGTGACACAATAAGACGTAGGAAACTAAACCAAGACATAAGCGTGTGTAAAATGTATGACTTTACTAGTGGGTTCATACAGTGTTACTCTTTATGTTCCCATTCAAAAGAACTCAGAATACTGGGAAAGGCAGCTAAATTAGTAATATATGCTCTTTTTCCCTGGTTACCCCATAGCATACACCTTGAGCTCATCTAAGCATGTTTAATTCACTGGGGAGATAGAGACATGCTGCTCCCAAAAATTTTGGAAGTGTTTGTTTTGCCAAAATAGTAGCTTTATTTATATGCGGTATATATCTAAAGTTGTCACTACACAACTGATAAGATTGTTCCCATATATTTTATATGGATCTTTCTGGGAGTTTCAGCTGGGACTGAAGAAATTTAAGATATTAAGACAGCATTTATGTCAGGATCCAGATGGGTATGCAGTGAGGATACTGGTGGTGGATCCTCTGTGTCAGTGGGGTGATGATGTGGGCCGTACCAGGGGAACGGAGTCTAAGGGGTTACTGGTTTTCACCAGAGCCCGCCGCAAAGCGGGATGGACTTGCAGCGGCAGGTAACCCCCAGGTCGTTCCACCCGATAGCGACTCAACCCCAACTGACGGCTGAGATAGGCGCGGTACAAGGGACAAGGCAAGAGCAAGGTCGGACGTAGCAGAAGGTCAGGGCAGGCAGCAAGGATCGTAGTCAGGGGCAACAGCAGAGGGTCTGGAACACTGGCTTGGAACATACACAAGAACGCTTTCACTGGCACTGAGGCAACAAGATCCGGCGATACCAGGAAGGGGAAGTGGGTTTTTATAATGAGGACACAGGTGAATGTAGTGATTGGGCCAGGCGCCAATCAATGGCGCACTGGCCCTTTAAATCTTAGAGAGCCGGCGCGCGCGCGCCCTAGGGAGCGGGGCCGTGCGCGCCGGGACTGAGCAGACGGAGGACGGGACAGGTGAGAGGATTGGGATGCGAGCCATGGGCGGGTGCGTCCCGCTACGCGGGTCGCATCCCCGCCGGTGACACTAATGCAGCGCTCCCGGTCAGTGGGTCTGACCGGGGCGCTGCATGGAGGTGAACGCCGCGAGCGCTCCGGAAGGAGCAGGGACCCGGAGCGCTCGGCGTAACAATTTATCATTGTAATTGTGGCAAAAATGTCCCAAAAATTCTTAGAACTTTTTTTCCAGGCTCGCCAAGTGGGCAGAGCATGGTGCAGAGGGAATACGGTTTTACATGAAAGGGGCGTAGCCACCCTGATTGCTGAATCAACCACAGTTTAAACTGGCACTTACACTTGCCAGCTCTGAGCTTCAGGGAGATTTCAGGGGGAGGCACACACCTGTACATAAATCCTGCGAGCCACTGCGCTGACAGGGCATTCATTTAAAACGTCATCGGGGATACCATTCTTGATAAATGGCCCCTACAGTGTCAGTAAGCCCCCTAAAGAGCATTCAGAGTAAAGTGTCAGTTTTAAAGGGGCATTCTCACATTAGACATTCATGGAATATACACAGGATACTCCATGGCTGTTAGTTACAGGCCTCACATCCATACCAGGTCCATATCCATACCTGGTCCATACCAGGTCCATATGTCCAGGAAGGGGATCCCCTGAACCCCACTTTGCCTAGTAAAGTTTCTACCTGCCAGGAGTAAATGGAGGGGGTACGACCCCCTCTCCATTTACTTCTATGGGTGATATGAAAACGGCCTACAAAGCAAACTTAGCTGTTTCCGTTTTTCCCTCAGAGAAACACAGACATGCATGGTCACCTCTCTATTTATTTTTCACTTGGATGCAAGTGGGACAAGGGTCAGGACCTACACTTATCTCCAGACTGGTCTCCTATGACCTCTGTCCCACCCGGTGAAGTGGCCGCCCCATCCAAGCAAAAAGTAAATGGAAAGGAGAATATGCATGTCCACATGTCTCTTCATTCACTTCTACAGGAGTCACAAAAACAGCAGAGCACACCTGTGCAAATGGAGAAAGCTGGCCACCTCTTTAGTCAATCTCCACCTGGAAACAGTTTGTGTGTATGGGGTTATAAAGAGAGAGTTATCTGTATTTAGCCTGACAGCTTGTGAAGGTGTATGGGCACGTTTAAACGTCAGTTGCCTAGTAAAATTATATATGTTCCAACAGTATGACTTTCCCCTGCAAAGAGCCAGGAAAAGGATGTATGCAGTTTATTTGACACCCAAATCATGTTTCAAGGTCTTACACTGACTTACAAGGTAGAGGAGAAATATTTAGCATAAGAGTCCCCATGACGTGTCATAAAATATATAATCGTAAAGCTTTTATTGACATAAGTGTATACAGTGACTCCAGTCTTTTTAGGACTCAGGACTCCAGGACTCATATCCCAGAGGGCACCCTAGAATCCTTTCTGGCCAATGGGAATCACCGAGAACTGAGGATCCCTACATTGATCTCATTGGCATCTGCCGCATGCTTTATTCTGTTCTAGAATTTGAGTGTTTTAGAGAGTACAATGTCACCCAGTATTTAAGATTTTTATAACATCTTACCAATCCTACATATATCCCTTTAAAGTTAGACTTTTGGAAACCATTTTTGTTGAACATATATGTAATGTTTGGCCAGAACATCACCCTCTGACAGGGTGAACTAACAATATATATTTTACCTCTAGACCAAAGTTTACTGAGTCAATATTTTTTCTCTAGTCATACAGAGACATGTCCTGTGTCTCCATTATTTCAATACACTTCAAAAGTCTGAACCAAGGACAGCAGGACTTATCAGGCAGACTTCACATGGAGATAACATCTAGTTATCCATACGGTTAGGTTTATCTTGGCTACTCTTTAAGTGCAGGTAATAAATGGACAGTCTGCAGTAAGTGATATGTTATAACATAAAGACTTAAGTTAAACCGACAACTGTTTCTTTAAAGGAAAGTCATTATATATTACCAGCCATACTAAATCTAAGAGAGAAGATGTATTACTGGAGTGATGCGTCTTCAATCAGCCAAGTGAAGTAATAAGAGAAAATACTGGAGAAGCAATCCTTCACTTCTGAATCCCAGCTAATATGGATTGACCATGATCATCAGCAAAGACCATACGGTCCTACTCTAAAGTCAAAGGCTATGCAACCATTGCACCAATGTCCTGTACTTCATGCTAACCCACCAAATGTATGTCAGCACATACAGATGAAAGGGAGATGATTGAATTAACAGACTACACAGGGTTTGTTTGTTGTCTGTTACCATGGAGACACATGAGTCTCTATGGGAGCTGTATGCACAACATGGCACCATATTTTTAATCAAAACTATTTGCAAAGGTGTAGCATTTTTTATTTTCATACGAAACAGGTTGCAAAGGTGGACCTTCAAATGTTTACCATATTAGTTTACAATTATATTTGTAGTAATGGGAAGTTTAAGGCACAAGCCATGAGTTAAAACTAACCATTTTTAATTAAGACTAAATTAATAATTCTGAATCTGTCAAAGCCGGTCTCTTAACTGAACTAAGTTAAGCAGCGATTAGGACATTAAATAACATGTATAAATATACATTAAAGGAGTTATGCAGCGGTATATAACTTATCCCCTGTCCACAGGATAGGGGATAAGTGTTTGATCGCGGGGGGTCCGACCGGTCTGCACGGTTGGTGCCCATGCCATCGACCTCACTGAGTTCAACAGACACACCCCCTCCCTTCAGCTCTATGGGAGAGGCGGGGATGCACAAACGCTGCATCTCCTCCTCTCCCATAGAGATACATGGAGGGGGAGTGTCAGCCGCAGCGTCATGCTGCGGACGACACGCCTCCTGCACGGCAGAGCCGGGGGCCCATACAGGAGATGGTGGGGGGTCCCAGCGATTATGAATTATGGCAAGTGCCTGCATTCTCCTGTATGATCCTAGACTTGTACTTTCTCCTCTGACTTGACTGACTTACTCTTTTTAGTTCAACAGCAAAGAGTTATGGGATGCTGTAGGGGTGCAACACCTCCTTAATCTAGAGTGCTAACCCACTTTCTATTAATCTGGTGGAAAATATTGATTTATTAATTAATATAAGACACTATTTTCAAAAGATATGGCAAAGAGTCTTCCCTGTACCATATAATATATATTGTGGAAAGTAATCTATGTAGGAAATATACCACTACAAATGCTGCTGGGTTTGGAGCCTTGTATGTCACATCTATAGCGGAGGTATATTAGTGGGTTCTATTTAGTTAGGAGTATGTTAAGATGGTAATAAGTGGGGAGACCACATACTTAGGCTACAATTTGTCCCCCTTATTGAATGATGAGTATAGGGACTGTGTTATACAATGTTTGTGGCTGATGTGTGGTCCGCATACTTCTGCAAACAAGTTGATGAAGGAACGAAAACAAATCTTCCAAAGTTTGTGTTCTCGAAATAAAACAATAAAGTTTAACAAACAATATGAAACAAACTCTGGGGATGTTTTCTGCGGTTCCCATCCCTGTATAAAAGAAGCATATGAAGCAAATTAATGTACATTGGGGTTTCTACTAAAATAATCTAAACCACCTGGGGGGGGGGGGGGGGGGCAGCAAAATATTGGCATCTGACCGAGACCTCATGGATGCCACAAAGTGATGTGTACAGAGCTTCTACAGTGCTGTACGGTTCTATCTGGTGGCTCCATGCATCAATGTATTGATCCCAAGAAGTAGTGTGTAATGGGCAATGTGTGTGGACCTGCGGTGCTATCAACCAATTTCGCTTTGGACCATGCTCTGGAGTGGAGTATAAGTACCTTTTGGGTTTTCCCCCTTTATTCCACTCCTGGATGTGGAAGAAGACCTTGTTGCCAGGAGGTATCAGGTCACTTCCAAAGAGTGATCCCGGTGTGATAAGAACATTAAGAACCAACAATGCTCAGGCACCAGATCTACGATAGATCCCCCTTAATTACACAATGCGGATAGGTGGGGGGGAAAATAAACAAGGTGTGCACTGGCCCTTTATATGTGAGAAAGCACATGCGTGTGGCCCCTATAGGCCAAACCTGGAACTGCAGGAAAACGGCAGATTCTGAGCAAGGCATTTAGCCTGAGGAAGACAGTGCTCCGGCAGGGACCAAACAAAACAGGAGCCACTAACTGCTGTAAATCCTAGTTGGATCCTAGTTTCCTTGAAAATTCCTCTTTGTGGACTGGGCCTAAGCTGACACATCTATATGGCTACTACTTGTGAATCTGTCATATGCATGAGGTGGATTTTGCTTTTATAAATATACACATCAAAGCACCTGCACTGGATCAGGTTTTTACCTTTCTGCTGCCTCTCTTGTGAGATATATGGTAGATTTGAATTCTCATTTGGACAATTACTAATACTGACCTACTGAATAGCAGTATGCTATTATAATGTAGCATACACCCAAGATGGTGCCCACTAACTGAGCATACAGTACAGCTACTAAACTACACCAAGTCACCAGGTTTCTGCACAAGATGCTTGTATTAAATATTTGTATATCAGTCAAGAAAATCTCTGCAACTTTTGGATAAATACCAAAAAACAGTTTTCTACCCCTAAAAAGGCTGTGACAATCTACCACACTCATCAATCCTCAGCCTCCAGGACTTGGCACTGGGGATGGCTGTTCTTAAGAGGGGGAGTTTGTGGTGTCCCAGCACAAAAGGCTGTCCTGAGGGCTTTGAATGTCCTTGAGCATGCCTGCTGCTCCTGCTCAATTTGTTTGGACAAGAGTCGGGTCAGACAGTATGAACAGAATGCATCTAGAGCAGTGGTCTCAAATTGTGACCCTCCAGATGTTGGTTGTCCGGGCATGCTGGTATTTGAAGTTTTGCAACATCTGGAGGGCCACAGTTTGAGACCTCTGATCTAGAGTCAAGCAATCCTTCTAAACCAAGACAGATGTTTTTTTTCCATTAAAGAAGTAGTCTTATGGAAAAAAGACGTATCCCCTATCCGCAGGGGGGTCCGAGAGCTAGGCCCCCTGAGATCTCCTATACCTCCCGACTCTCCCCTGGATCGGCAACCATGGCCCCTCCATATATCTCTATGGGAGAGCCATTCAGCCATCTGTGGAAAGCTTTTTTCTATGAGATATCTCCTTCTAAATAAACTTTAATAAAGCACAGTTCTCGTACCGTGACCTCTGTGCACATGAAAGATGTTTCATCCTGACCTATAGAGTTGTTAGTGCAAAAAAATACCAATTTGTAGAAGGGGAGAATCTGAAAGATTATCTATATAATATTAGATCAGGTAGTATCAGTGGCATACTAAGGGGGGGGGGGGGGGGGGGCAGCCCGCCCCATGTGCCGTTCACAAGGGGGGTGCCAGGGGCGGACTGACCCGCCGCCACCACTACTGAGGATCCAGGACACTCGTCCCAGATCCCCAGCAGACAGCGCTACATTCTCCTGTATGCGCGATACACGCACATACAGAAGAAGGCATCCCCTCTGTATGAGCCGCATCTGCAGCTGCACAGAGGAGACATGACCTCCGCCCCCACGCAGCAAGCATTACAGGCGCCGGTGACGTCACTCATCGGTGCCTGTACTGTGGAGGAGAGAAGACGCGGGCCCCTGCTGCTGAGAAGATCTCTGCGTGGGATATCAGGTGAGCATCCTTTTTTTATTTTTTTTTCTCAACTCTGCCTATACCTATGGGGAAGGGGGGGGGGTTACTCTACATATACCTATGGGGAAGAGGGGGGGTACTCTACATATATATCTATAGGGGAGGAGGGGAGAGGGGGGGTTACTCTACATATACCTATGGGGAGGGGGGGTTACTCTACATATACCTATGGGGAAGAGGGGGGGTGTAGCTGCATATACATATGGGAAAGGGGGGGTAACTGCATATACCTATGGGAAAGGGGGGTGTAACTGCATATACCTATGGGAAAGGGGGGTGGGTGTATCTGCATACACCTATGGTAAAGTGGGGGTGTAACTGCATATACCTATGGGAAAGAGGGGGGTGTATTTATGGTCTATGTTTTTGAATCCTGACAACATAAGAGCTTCGTTCACTTTGAGATTCATTCTAAACCTTCATGACTCTGATTATAGCTTGAGTCCAGGTATGATGGTTAATAACTGACTAGATAAATTAAGCGCATTTTCTACACTTATAGCTGGTCTTTAAATGTCAATACACAATTATAATAAAAATTTCAGCTCTCTACAAGACATTTCTTTAAACTGAGTCATGTTTTCATAGTATGATATATATTTATGTACACACATATGTTATAATTTTCTTTGTTTTATACTGTTTTCTTTTTGGTCATACCATTGTAATGGCCTTGTTTATTGTATTGTAAAAATTCTTGAAAAAATTCGATGAAAACCATTTGAACCTAAGCCTTGAAAAAAATTTCATTTTACAGGCAAAATGACTCTCAAACATTCATATTTTTTCTGCTATTTCAAGCAATTTTTATCTTTTTTTTTTTTTTGGGCATTTTTTTCCAACTTTTTGAGCTACAGCAAATGGCATTTTTTGTTATGTGAATGGCCCCAAAAAATTGGCAAAACATTTTGAAAAATGGTTGTTTTGGACACAGAAACAAGCTCTGATGCTAAAATAAAAACTATACCCTCTAAATGCCCTTGTCAATGTTGACAGCAACATCTAGATAGCAGTAATATGCACACAAAGACATAACACAGAAAGTAGGGATGGAGCCTAGTTACTACTATCTGCAGGAGCAGGGGAAGGAGCCTGGGCTGTATACATGAAATCTGTGGGTCCGTATCTATCCTCCAGAGGACCTGCTTTGTCTCTTAAGGTATGTAAAGGCTTCCCTCTAATTCGCAGCAGAAGCAGTTCAGTGCTTAATGTAACCCCTTCCTAACTTTCTGCTCATATAGCACTTTGCAAAGCTAGTGCATCAGTAACACCCCCCCTTTGCCATGTATAGTAGTATACTGTAAATCATTCCCCAGTGCCAGCCTGTTCAATTCAGTTTACATTCACCAGCACTATGTCATGGCATAGCAGCAATAAGTAGGTGCTGTTACAAGTAAGGGAAAGGATTAAACTGTGTGTTACAGGCGCTCCTGCAGTCTGGTGTCCCGGCCGCAGGCGCTCCCCTGCTGTTATGGGTGCTCCTGTGGTCCGGTGTCCCGGCCGCAGGCGCTTGCCTCTGCCCCCCTCTGGTGCTGCGGTCTGCTCACCAGACCACAGCCACTCCCGTCTCCCCTGCCCCAACTCATCTCTCCTCACTTGTCCACTAGTGTACGCGCGTGCCGGCTTGCTGAGATTTAAAGGCCCAGCGTGCTGGAAATTGTTAATTGCCGGGCGCTGACCCTATAAAGGGGACTGATTTCCCCTTGACCCCTGCCGGATCTTTGTGTCTCCTAGAGCCTTAGAGAAAGCATTTTCCTGTGTGTTCTGATTATCCGTGTACCGTACCTTACTGCTAGTTCCTGACTTTGCTCCTGTGCCGCCAGCCTCTGACCACCTTGCCACGTCCCTGATCACGCTTCTGTGCCGCCAGCCCTGACCTTTTGCCTGACCTGACTACGAGCTTGCCTTATCCTTCCTGTGCCATGCTACACCTCGGCAGCCTGTGTGGACAAATCGTATCAGGGGTAGCGACCTGGGTGCCGCCTGCCACAGCAAGTCCATCCCGCTTTGAAAACCAGTGGCACCTTAGACTCCCCTCCCTGGTACAGCCGACGTCATCTGATCAGACACCCTTAAAAAGGAAAGAATAAGAAGTAGTTGTGCACCATGGAGGGACTCTCATGGGCTCAATAACAGCAGAGAGAGCTCTAAAATAACTACTCTGAAGGGTTACCCTAAAAAAATCTGGCCTGGCTGTTCATGCTGTGCTCTGAGCAATGAGGAGTTACAGGTCTGGGTAGTTGAGGAGGGGTATTTAGAGTCCTTTTAAGCTTTCTGGCTTGGCTCTTGATTAACTTGATTTTAGCTTTGTGCTGTTTTTAGTCTTTTTTGTTTCAGTTCTGGCTTGTTAGTTAGATTTTTGCCATGGTTTTGCAGTTTGTATCTGTTACCTGAAGCTGTATCCTGACTTGTATTCAGACTTGTTTGTGTTTTGTACTTCACCTTGGTATAGGTCCTGATCCATTGCTTCTCTCACTGTGCCCCTGGCCTTCTATGTTGTACTTCTGTTCAGTCTTGTTTGAGAGTGAACCTGTGAATTCTCATCTGTATAGTGTCTTGACTTTAGTTACCTGTTCACTCACCTCAATTCCTGGTAAACCTGCCACTACATCTTCCTGAAAACCTGTTTGTCATTACTCTTATACCTGCCATATTACTGTGGTCCTGAACCTGTAAGTCAGTACTATATACCTGCCTTTATATCTTCCTGATACCCTTCCTGATACTACTTTTAATACCTGCTGTTATATTTTATCTAGATTTCCTGTTTGTTTGTTTTTGCCTGTTTTCCCTTCATGTCCTGACCTGTTTCCCTCACCTATAGTCCTGTTTATTATTTTTGGCTTGTGACTCCCTGCACTTTTTATAGAGCAGGGACCGCCATCCAGTTGTGGATCTGCTGTCTAGGGTGTATATGCAAGTAAGCAGGGAAAGTGGCTCTGGGTGAGCTCAGGGTCACACTTTTCCTGCCCTACATCACATTAAGCTGTTGCAAAACTAGAACTCCAAGCATGCCTAGAAGTTGCAACAGCTGGAGATACACTAGTTAGGAAACACTGCTTTACAGGATTAAATAGCGAAAGGGAAACTATTATCTTAGTTAAATGACTCACCCAATTCACAAATAATATAGAATATCAACAAATATAAATTTCCACTCAAAACTTTTTGTCAATCATTCATAAATGTTTTTACATAACAATTATCCTCATTATTAAGTAATTTTTAATGTATTGTGTCGTAATAAATAAATAAGTCTTACTTTTCACATAATGCTTTAAACAACTTGCTGTTCTATTGACAAAGATGGCAACAATAAAATGTGCATTTGATTTTATAGAGAGCACACAACATCATTCCAGTCTGCGGTGACATTTATACTGTGTGCCTGGAAGCTAAACATTTCATCACTCTCCTGCCCAACACACTCCCTTCCCTGTAAATCTCTCTTTCTAGCTCATTATGTCCCACAGTATAATAAAAAGAGCAGGATTACATCTAGGAAATCTCGCTCTGGATGCTCTTCTGAGTGCATTAGTGCTGCCGTCACTTGACGTTATCTAGTATTGTTCTTCGTTTTCCTATTCATGTGAAAATCAAGTAGTACAAGTCAAGCAGACAACATGGCTCCAGACGACAAATCTTCAGCCCGGCTTTTAAACTCTAACACGTGTATTGAGTCAATAAATGTGCAAGAGCCGGCTCATAATTTTGCTGCATAATGGATTTAATATATAATCCTGTACTTGGTAACATCAGAGACCAATGTAGGGTTTGTTAATGTTTACTAGTGTTTATTCACATTGTGTATACAACGTATGTCAGACATCTTCAGCAGATTTACCAACATATCTCTATGACAGAGGTTGCCTACAGACATCTATATAACTACAGGGGCATAAGCTACAGGTTTCCATAGTAATAAAAAAAAAAAAAGGATACAGATATGGACAAAACTGTTGGTACTCTTTTGTTAAAGGCAGAAAAATCCACAATGTTCCCTGAAATAACTTAAAACTTACCATATGTAATAATTAGAGGGGCACTTTACCCCTAGACGGATAGGGGATAACATGTCTGATCACGGGGGTCCGGCTGCTGGGACCCCCCGCAATCTCCAGGTCAACACTGCCACGTTCATGAACACGGAAGCTTGGGGCTTCCTTGTTCGTGATGTCACGCCATGTAACCTCCATCTATGTCTGTCGGAGGGGGCTAGTACACAGCCGTCACGTCTCCTCCCACATACCAGTGTTGAGCGTAAATATTAAAAATGCTAATTTTTACCGCGAATATCTGCGCTTCACGATTTCACGAATATTTAGAATATAGTGATATACAGGGTGGGCCATTTATATGGATACACCTTAATAAAATGGGAATGGTTGGTGATATTAACTTCCTGTTTCTGGCACATTAGTATATGTGAGGGGGGAAACTTTTCAAGATGGGTGGTGACCATGGTGGCCATTTTGAAGTCAGCCATTTTGAATCCAATTTTCAATAGGAAGAGGGTCATGTGACACATCAAACTTATTGGGAATTTCACAAGAAAAACAATGATGTGCTTGGCTTTAACGTAACTTTATTCTTTCATGAGTTATTTACAAGTTTCTGACCACTTATAAAATGTGTTCAATGTGCTGCCCATTGTGTTGGATTGTCAATGCAACCCTCTTCTCCCACTCTTCACACACTGATAGCAACACCACAGGAGAAATGCTAGCACAGGCTTCCAATATCCGTAGTTTCAGTTGCTGCAGATTGGGCAAAACTAAAATTGGAACAGGACCCTCAGTTTACGCAGAAGATTTTGTTCAGTGATGAGGAAACTTTTATGTGAATGGTGAAGGTAACAAACAAAACCACTGCAATTGGTCTGACACTAACCCACATTGGATAGATCCCTCCAAGACTGTTGGAACACAAAAATTGATGGTATGGTGTGGTATATGGGGTACAAAGATAGTGGGGCCATTCTTCATCAATGGAAACCTCAAGGCCACTGGATATGCAAAATTGCTACATGATGATGTGTTTCCCTCTTTATGCACTGAAGCTGGCACGTTCCCTGAGTTTTTCCAGCAAGATTGTGCACCACCACATTATGGGTGTCTTGTCCGAGCATTCCTAGACGAACAGTTTCCTGGAAAGTAGATTGGTCATCGTGGGCCAGTTGAATGGCCCCCAAGGTCTCCTGATCTGACCCCCTTGGACTTTTATCTTTTGGGTCATCTGAGGGCAATTGTCTATGCTGTGAAGATACGAGATGTGCAACACCTGAAACTACGGATACTGGAAGCCTGTGCTAGCATTTCTCCTGCGGTGTTGCTATCAGTGTGTGAAGAGTGGGAGAAGAGGGTTGCATTGACAATCCAACACAATGGGCAGCACATTCAACACATTTTATAAGTGGTCAGAAATTTGTAAATAACTCATGAAAGAATAAAGTTATGTTATAACCAAGCACATCATTGATTTTCTTGTGAAATTCCCAATAAGTTTGATGTGTCACATGACCCTCTTCCTATTGAAAAAACAAAAGTTGATTGAAAATGGCCGACTTCAAAATGGCCGCCATGGTCACCACCCATCTTGAAAAGTTTCCCCCCTCACATATACTAATGTGCCACAAACAGGAAGTTAATATCACCAACCATTTTGATTTTATTAAGGTGTATCCATATAAATGGCCCACCCTGTAAATTCGTAATGAGGAATATTAGTTTTTTTTATGTGAATTTTTATGCAAATTTATGTGAATATTTATGTGAATATCAGCACTTCCAGACTGGACACTGATCCCTCTCTTCTTTTAGGTGGAAGAAATAATTTTGCATGCGCATTAAGCTAATGTCATTACGAATTTTCGCATGAAAAATAAGGAGAGCGAAAATATTGAATATGCAAATTTCGTGAACATAGGACGAATATTTGGCCATATGTTCTCGAATTCGAATATGGCCCCTGCCACTCATCACTAACATAGACATGAAGGGAGGGGAAGTAGTAGCTGTGATCGCCAGTTGTCCGCCACAGAGCGGAGTTCGCTCCATGCACTGGATGACTGGGGTGCCACGGCGGAGATCGCGGGGGTCCCCAGCGGCCAGACCCCCGCGATCAGACATGTTATCCCCTATCCTTTGCATACATGTCTAATGGCTGAGTACCCCTTTAAGAAAAATTCACAGAAAATTAACAGATGAAAATCATACATTGCTTCTGAATTGTGGTTCAATAGAATCATTTTGAAAAACAAAATTATGAAAATGTCCTGAACAGAAATGATGGTTCCCTGAACCTAATATTTTTTTGCACAACCTTTTGTGGCAGTCACTACAACTAAGTGATTTTTGTAACTCTCGATGAGACTTCTCCACTCCTCATAAGATCCTGCTCCAGTTGTCTCAGGTATAAAGGTGTCTTCTCCAGACTGCAGGTATCTTGGCCCACTCCTCATAAGATCCTTGTTACGCCTAGCGCTCCGGGTCCCTGCTCCTCCCCGGAGCACGTACGGCGTCTCTCTCTCCGCAGCGCCCCGGTCGGTCCCGCTGACCGGGAGCGCTGCACTGTCATGGCCGTCGGGGATGCGATTCGCACAGCGGGACGCGCCCGCTCGCGAATCGCATCCCAGGTCACTTACCCGTTCCCGTCCCCTGCTGTCATGTGCTGGCGCGCGCGGCTACGCTCTCTAGGGCGCGCGCGCGCCAGCTCCCTGAGACTTAAAGGGCCAGTGCACCAATGATTGGTGCCTGGCCCAATTAGCTTAATTGGCTTCCACCTGCTCCCCAGACTATATCTGATCTCTGCCCCTGCACTCCCCTGCCGGATCTTGTTGCCCTTGTGCCTAGTGAAAGCGTTCCCTTGTGTGTTCCTAGCCTGTGTTCCAGACCTCCTGCCGTTGCCCCTGACTACGATCCTTGCTGCCTGCCCCGACTTTCTGCTACGTCCGACCTTGCTTCTGTCTACTCCCTTGTACCGCGCCTATCTTCAGCAGTCAGAGAGGTTGAGCCGTTGCTAGTGGAAACGACCTGGTCACTACCGCCGCAGCAAGACCATCCCGCTTTGCGGCGGGCTCTGGTGAACACCAGTAGTGACTTAGAACCGGTCCACTAGCACGGTCCACGCCAATCCCTCTCTGGCACAGAGGATCCACCTCCTGCCAGCCGGCATCGTGACAGTAGATCCGGCCATGGATTCCGCTGAGGTGCCGCTGTCAAGTCTTGCCGACATTTCCACGATGATCACCCAACAAAATCACCAGCTGGCATGCTTGACCACCGTGACACAGCAACTGAAGTCACAGTTACAGCAGCTGCTGTCACTGACACAGCAGCTGCAACTGGAACAACCATCTCCTCCGCCGGCTCCTGCAACTCCTCCCCAGCGTCCGTCCGCTCCTAACCCCTGCTTGTCCCTGCCGGACAAATTTGATGGGGACTGTAGACTCTGCCGTGGTCTCCTTTCTGGAAAGGCCTTGTCTTGGGCCACACCGCTCTGGGACCGCAATGATCCTGCCACAGTCACAGTCCAGTCCTTCTTCGCTGAGGTCCGTGGTGTCTTCGAGGAGCCTGCCCGAGCTTCTTCTGCCGAGACTGCCCTGCTGAACCTGGCCCAGGGTGTTTCTTCCGTTGGCGAGTACGCCATTCAGTTCCGTGCTCTTGCTTCTGAGTTGTCCTGGAATAGTGAGGTCCTCTGCGCGACCTTTAAAAAAGGCCTATCCAGCAACATTAAAGATGTTCTGGCCGCACGAGAAACTCCTGCTAACCTACATGAACTCATTCATCTTGCCACTCGCATTGACATGCGTTCTTCCGGATGGCGTCTGGAGCTCCGCCTGGATATGGACTTTGTTCGCACGAGGCGTTTTTTCCCCCCGGCTCCTCTCTCCTCTGGTCCTCTGCAATCCGTTCCTGTGCCTCCCGCCGTGGAGGTTATGCAAGTTGACCGGTCTCGCTTGACACCTCAAGAGAGGACACGACGCCGCATGGAGAATCTTTGCCTGTACTATGCCGGTACCGAACATTTCCTGAAGGATTGTCCTATCCGTCCTCCCCGCCTGGAAAGACGTACGCTGACTCCGCACAAAGGTGACACAGTTCTTGATGTCAACTCTGCTTCTCCACGCCTTACTGTGCCTGTGCGGATATCTGCCTCTACCTTCTCCTTCTCTACTGTGGCCTTCTTGGATTCCGGATCTGCAGGAAATTTTTTTTTGGCCTCTCTTATCAACAGGTTCAACGTCCCTGTGACCAGTCTTGCCAGACCCCTCTACATCAATTGTGTTAACAATGAAAGATTGGACTGTGCCGTGCGTTACCGCACGGAACCCCTCCTAATGTGCATCGGACCTCATCACGGAAAAATTGAGTTTTTGGTCCTCAGGTTCTTTGGCCCCAAGAAGAGGGGGAGACCCAAGGGGGGGGTACTGTTACGCCTAGCGCTCCGGGTCCCCGCTCCTCCCCGGAGCGCGTACGGCGTCTCTCTCTCCGCAGCGCCCCGGTCGGTCCCGCTGACCGGGAGCGCTGCACTGTCATGGCCGTCGGGGATGCGATTCGCACAGCGGGACGCGCCCGCTCGCGAATCGCATCCCAGGTCACTTACCCGTTCCCGTCCCCTGCTGTCATGTGCTGGCGCGCGCGGCTCCGCTCTCTAGGGCGCGCGCGCGCCAGCTCCCTGAGACTTAAAGGGCCAGTGCACCAATGATTGGTGCCTGGCCCAATTAGCTTATTTGGCTTCCACCTGCTCCCCAGACTATATCTGATCTCTGCCCCTGCACTCCCCTGCCGGATCTTGTTGCCCTTGTGCCTAGTGAAAGCGTTCCCATGTGTGTTCCTAGCCTGTGTTCCAGACCTCCTGCCGTTGCCCCTGACTACGATCCTTGCTGCCTGCCCCGACTTTCTGCTACGTCCGACCTTGCTTCTGTCTACTCCCTTGTACCGCGCCTATCTTCAGCAGTCAGAGAGGTTGAGCCGTTGCTAGTGGAAACGACCTGGTCACTACCGCCGCAGCAAGACCATCCCGCTTTGCGGCGGGCTCTGGTGAACACCAGTAGTGACTTAGAACCGGTCCACTAGCACGGTCCACGCCAATCCCTCTCTGGCACAGAGGATCCACCTCCTGCCAGCCGGCATCGTGACAATCCTGCTCCAGCTTTCTCAGGTATGAAGGTGTCTTCTCCTGACTGCAGGTATCTTGGCCCACTCCTCATAAGATACTGCTCCAGCTGTCTCAGGTGTGAAGGTGTCTTCTCCAGACTGTCAGTATCTTGGCCCACTCCTCATAAGATACTGCTCCAGATGTCTCAGGTGTGAAGGTGTCTTCTCCAGACTGCAGGTATCTTGGCCCACTCCTCATAAGATACTGCTCCAGATGTCTCAGATATAAAGGTGTCTTCTCCAGACTGCAGGTATCTTGGCCCACTCCTCATAAGATACTGCTCCAGCTGTCTCAGGTATAAAGGTGTCTTCTCCAGACTGCCGGTATCTTGGCCCACTCCTCATAAGATCCTGCTCCAGATGTCTTAGGTATGAAGGTGTCTTCTCCAGACTGCAGGTATCTTGGCCCACTCCTCATAAGATCCTGCTCCAGCTGTCTCAGGTGTAAAGGTGTCTTCTCCAGACTGCAGGTATCTTGGCCCACTCCTCATAAGATCCTGCTCCAGCTGTCTCAGGTGTAAAGGTGTCTTCTCCAGACTGCAGGTATCTTGGCCCACTCCTCATAAGATCCTGCCCCAGATGTCTTAGGTATCAAGGTGTCTTCTCCAGACTGCAGGTATCTTGGCCCACTCCTCATAAGATCCTGCTCCAGCTGTCTCAGGTGTGAAGGTGTCTTCTCCAGACTGCAGGTATCTTGGCCCACTCCTCATAAGATCCTTCTCCAGATGTCTTAGGTATGAAGGTGTCTTCTCCAGACTGCAGGTATCTTGGCCCACTCCTCATAAGATCCTGCTCCAGCTGTCTCAGGTGTGAAGGTGTCTTCTCCAGACTGCAGGTATCTTGGCCCATTCCTCATAAGATCCTGCTCCAGCTGTCTCAGGTGTAAAGGTGTCTTCTCCAGACTGCAGGTATCTTGGTCCACTCCTCATAAGATCCTGCTCCAGCTGTCTCAGGTGTAAAGGTGTCTTCTCCAGACTGCAGGTATCTTGGCCCACTCCTCATAAGATCCTGCTCCAGCTGTCTTAGGTATGAAGGTCCAGACTTTGACCAGTCCAGCACATTCCTATCTGTAGATAGTATTTAGTTTCCTGTATGGCACTGATTCATCTACCCAGGTTTAGATAAGGAAAGACAACAAATATAGTTATCAGGCTCAAGCCACTAGATTAGGCTGAGATGAGTTAACTCTGGCCATAAAGGAATGCATTGTGGGTGGTAAATCTGGACACCAGGGATCACGTTCAGTCTAAGATTCCTACCACAAAGATCCATGGTCTATATTATAAGAAGGCCAAACCTGACCACCAGCGTTGCATGTTAGATTATGGAATCTGGCTAAGACTATGCTACAGATTCCTGGACTTGGTCCAGGGCTACTTAATGACCAGCACCGATACAATGTTGCCATGATTTATCTTCTCTCAGAATCAAAGCCCAAGTTTTGAACAATGTTAAAGAATTGTTAGGGTCACATCATCATAAAAACCACTAACAACCTTATTTCATTTTCTGTAGCCAAGAGATATCCCCGCCTGGGGGAAGAAAACTGCTTAGGACAGAAATCCTTCTATTTCCTGCCTATTGTAAGGGAGATTAAGCAGCAACTTTTTAAGTTGACTTTTATATTTCCTTTCATTTAGTTCAGAAGAACAACCCCAAATCCAGAAGTCTAGCAAAGATGTGGAAAGTAATTGTATATTATTACATGCTTGAAATGATATAGTCGGTTAGCAGAGCATGGTGGTTTGCTCCCATTGTAAACCACATGTATTAGACGGCAATCATTTCCTGGTTTTCAAACAGTGCCCTCATACCCTGTCATTTGACCCATGGACTCATTACCAAAAACCATTACCACAATAGCCAACACTTCCAGGTTCACAAATATTAGTATGTTCAGGACTGAAGCCAATGTCAAAAATAGAAGAAGACATTATGGACCCTGCACTTATAATTGAGCGGTATAGGTCCAGCACACATCTGAGACCAAGAAAAGCAAAAGATAAATGTATAAGCATATTTTATTCCAATTTTTTTAAGCATGTTTTAACCCTGATTTTCTTCTAAACATAATTCTAGATGCAGATAGAATTGTCTGTTAGTCTTTGTGTTTATAGGGAGAATAATAAGGGTATGTTCACACGCACTATGTATGTAAATATATATATATATTTACATACATAGTGCGTGTGAACATACCCTTATTATTCTCCCTATATATATATATATATATATATATATATATATTTATTTATTGCAAGATTTATGCTGCAGGTTTTATGCTGTGTACATAAATATAAATTAATAGTCGAACACAGTATAAAATCTGCAACATAAAATCCGCAGGGTGTACAGTATGTGTGAATATTCATATCCTAATAGTGCATATGAACGTCATAAAGTGGGGTTCTCTGCTTGGAATCAATCTCAATGAGATAGAATGTAGAGAACAACCCAAGTTTTGGTAGGCCCAAGCCTTCTGTATTTGACATGGACAGCCATTAATCTGCAGTATGTAGTACTGCATTTTTCCTTCAGGTGCTACTTTTTGAAAATGTTGACTAGATTTATTATGGGGGCAGCCATCTTGCCTGAGCTGTTTTTAACAGTTATATGCTTTACGGCGAGTCCAAGCCAGACATACACACAATGAAAATCTCCAGGTAAAAACAACCTCTCTTTTAGACAACTTCAAAACATAGTCCACGCAATATGTCGATATGCGCAGCAGGCTTGATGAGACTGAAACGCGGCAGCCTTGCCGTGCATAATTACATGTTGTGTGGACAATGTTTTAAAGTTGTCTAATAATGAAGATTATTTTTTTTTAAATCTGGATCCAGTTTGCAGAACTTCCTGTTGCTGCTATATTGATCCACTACAGGCCACTGCTACTGGCCGTTCATGCAGACGCCTTCCAGAAAGAGGGTTACAGCTGGTTTTGGTTTTTGTTGTGTATATTGAACATCTCCAGGCCCTATTCTTTGTATGGGGCATGTTTGTAAGCATGCTCTGTGACCTGTGCAGAGGTCATAGACAGAACAGGAGGTCTCAGCTTAGTTTTAGGTTCAGTGGTGGGAATGAAAATTTGCAGATTTCCAGATTGTTTTGTAATATAAAAAACACCAAATTACATCCAGCAATTACTGATGACACATTCTCTTTAAGGCTTATGCACAAACCAAATTACACCTCTACATGGAACAAGCCATACTTTTCTTGCCCCTACATATGGAATCAGAGGCATATGGAGGTATAATATATGTCTATACATTAGTATGCACATCCTTGTACAGATTTGTACAAAATTGATCCATAAAATGTCCATTCTCATAAGGCCCTTGGGGTTCATGCCAGCTCCCTCTCCGTCTCCAGGTTGGGTGGGGTATGACAACTTGGCTCCATTCACTTATAAGCTCTGTTTTTCGATTCCTGGATAACCCCTTTGAACTGGGTGAAGTGAATAAATTGAATATTGTGACAATGATTCATGTCAAGGTTGGATATATTAGGCAGCAAGTAAACAATCCGTTTTTCAAGTTGATGTTTTAGAAGTTGAAAAATGGGCAAGTGTGAGCATCTAAGTCACTCTGACCAATTTTAATGGTTAGATAATCTACCAGCAGAGGCCTAAAGAAGACAAATGGTGAACTGGATTCAGGGCCATAGACACAAGTCTCATTGACTAAGTTAATGCTGACTAGAATATAAATGTCCAGAGCCTTAAGTATTGTTCGGCTATGTTCAGATGTTAGAAATTCTCCATGGATGCAGAATTACGTGTCTGGATTAATTTTGCCAAAATTCCACATCTATGTGGAATTTCTGCATCTTCATGCAGAAGCCATGTGGAATTTCTCCATGAATCCATAGTACCCTAAAAAAAAGTGCTTTTTTTCATTACATAAATAAAATTTCTGCATGAAATTCGCATGATATTTAGATGAGCTTGACATCAATGAGCTTCCGTAGCTGAATTCCAGGAAAATTTAAGACATCATTTTTACGGAACCCGGAAGGTGGAATTTTGGGCGAGGGATGTCCGCAGCAAAAAATTCTGAAATGTGAATGGGACTGCAGAATCATGTTGAAGTTAATAGGCAATAAACACTTGCAGATTTTTATGAGGAAATTCTGACGTGTGAACACAGCCTTGGGGTCTATTCACACAGCAGAATTTCCGCTTGCAGAATTCCGCCTGAAATTAAAGCCCATAGACTTCTATGGGATTTTGCACTCCCATTTACACTTCTGATTTTCCGCAAACATTTATCATTGCCTTTAGAGGTTTTTTTTTGTATCTAGAAAAGGCGCAAAAAAAAGGCGCAAACAGGGTTTATTAGCGCCTTTTGGTTTACACGTTTCTGCTGATTTGGAGTTGCAATCTACTGATTTTGCACATACACGTGATATGGACGGGTTTCATAAACTGTGCCTTTTTGTGAAAAGGCGCAAAAAAGGGCAAACTCTGAAACTAAACCAGCCCAGACTTAGCTTTTTGGTGTATGTTAAGAGAAAATTTTCAGAAAATGTGACCTGCACAAAAAGTATCAAATGCTCTGTGACCATTTCAATAACTGTTAATACAAGCCCATAAAACAAGGGGTACCACTTAATACACAATGTGATCCAAAAACAAAACAAAAAATATATAGATAACTATTACAATGGGGTGGGTAAGCAGCACAATAGTTCTAGATGCGTCTGATAGAGCATATGACACAGATCGCATGAAACCACCAACAAAGTCTGTATATCAATTATCTTGTAATTGGTTTGTTCATATGTTGTATAATTTTTTTTATATACGGACTTTGTTTGTGGTTTCATGCGATCTGTGTCATATGCTCTATCAGACTCATCTAGAACTATTGTGCTGCTTACCCACCCCATTGTAATAGTTATCTATATGTTTTTTGTTTTGTTTATCATTGTCTTAAGACTTTATTTTGTGTCTAGAAAAGGCGCAAAAAACACACAAGCAGGGTTTATTTGCACCTTTTCTGCGCCTTTTGGTTTACACATTTCTGCTTTTGAGTTGCAATCCACTGATTTTGGCAATACACATGATATGGAAGGGTTTTATAAACTGCGCCTTTTTGTGAAAAGGCGCAAAAAAGGCGCAAAGCCACTGAAAAGTCTCTAAAACTACACCAGCCCAGACTTAGCTTATCTTTTTGGTGTATGTCAAGAGAGAAATTTTAGAAAATGTGACCTGCACAAAGTTAATCAAAGGCTCTGTGACCATTTAATAAATGTGGTGCTCCTACACATTACCAGCACACAAAAAAAGCGTAGAAAAATACCTCACTTACACCTACAATGATAAATGTCGGAGATGTAAAGTATTTTCCAATCTGTGAAAAACGCCATATGCATGCGCAAGTCTACGCTATTTGCGTAGACCTAAAATACACTGCGCTAATTGCGCATGCGTATGTCGTTTTCCACAGATTGTAAAAAAACTTTATGGCGTTTTTCACAGATTGGAAAATACTTTAGCTCTATTGTGGAAAATCCAATCTCCCACATGCGCAGTAGTACTTAGGCTGCGCTAACTGCATAGTTACGCTTTACGCAACCCACAGAAGTAAAAACTGCAATTAACCCACAGTGCAGTGTGCATATATTAACCCACCAAAGTAAAAAATACAATTAACCCACAGTGCAGTGTGCATATATTAACCCACAGAAGTAAAAACAATACAATTAACCCACAGTGCAGTGTGCATATATTAACCCACAGAAGTAAAAACTGAAATTAACCCACAGTGCAATGTGCATATATTAACCCACAGAAGTAAAAAATACAATTAACCCACAGTGCAGTGTGCATATATTAACCCACAGAAGTAAAAAATACAATTAACCCACAGTGCAGTGTGCATATATTAACACAGAAGTTAAAATTGAAATTAACCCAGAGTGCCGTGTGCATGTGCGATATGAAAAATCCACGGTTGATCCAATAAACTACACCTACGCTGATAACAAGCAATTAACGCACTGCGCAGGCGCGGTTCTATATGCAGTGCGCATGTGCGATATGAAAAATCCACGGGTGATCCAAGAAACTACACCTACGCTGATAACAAGCAAGTAGCGCACTGCGGAGGCGCGATCCTATGCTAGAACTACTGCGCATGCGCGACATTACGCAATTAGCATAGCGTACGCTAATAGCGTAAACTCGCGCATGGCGTTTTTCACAGATTGGACAATACTTTACATCACAGGCCTATGGGCTTTAATTTTAGGCAGAATTCTGCAAGTGGAAATTCTGCCGTGTGAATAGACCCTTAGAGTATCCCTTTATCCTCAAAATGAAAACTTGATAGAATCCATATGTGCAGTATCTTCGTATGGTATTTCTCTTATAAGTTCAGCTATTTCTTTTACCTCTTTCTTGTCAGCCATGTTTGTTCTCTGGGAAATAATCCTTTTTGTCAAAAGTCTGTCTGTGTGCAAGGTTTTCTGTATGTACTTCCTACATATGGTCCAGCTTAATACTGTTGTTTTTAGTGTTTAATCTACTGTACTGTATGTGCAATGGCATACATGTATACGTCAAATACGTGGTTCAGGGAAGACATATGTCCATTACGTTCAACCAGGGAAAAAGTAGAAGGTGTTGAAGGAAAAGGAAATATGGGACTCCTGTGATTTTTGCACTATTTTCCATCAGTTGTTGGATCCAATATATTTTAAATGGCCATATTATAACACAGAGTTGAAATGTATATAAAACTTAAAGCAAATGAATAAACTATATTCTGCCAGTGTTACGCTCATATCTAATTTTATAGCTACTGAAAATAAAAATTTAGGCTCCCTGTGCAGAAATAAAATGAAGTACCATGTGTTTTTCAGCAAAAAAAAGAAAACACTGTTCCAACTTAAACATGTGCTATGTTTATAAGCCCAGCCTTGTAATAGTAATAATAATCACATTTTTCTTCTTGCCAAAATAATATAACACCAGTGGGAAGGGAGCGGACTGGTAATCATGCTTTCCGAATGGTGAGAACGCAAAGGTGTGAAATTCCCAGTAGTAGGATTAGAGCTGTCTACAGACATATTCAGACATGGACAAAACTGTTGGTTCCCTTTTGTTTAACACAAAAAACCACAATGTTCCATAATGAATAAACATTTACTAAAAATGAACTGATGAAAATCAGATTTTGCTTTAGAATTGTGGTTCAACAGATTCCTTTTATAAAACAAAATAATGAATCTGGCCTGGACAAAAATGATGGTCCCCCTAGAAAAGATAGAAAATAATTTGACAATTGGGGCATCTTATACTAAGGTGTGTCCTACAATTAGTGTCACATGTGTCTCCAAACTTGCCATCAGTCAGTCGCCAATTTATAGGGTGACAAGTAATCGCTGTGCTGTTTGGTGTCATGGTATGTACCACATTGATTATGGACCACAGAAAGCCAAGGACAAAGTTTTCTCAGGAGATTAGAAACAAATTGTTAGGCAAGCATGGTATAGATAAAGGCTATAAGACCATCTCAAAGCAGTTTGAAGTTTCTGTGACTACAGTAGCCATTATTATTCATAAGTTTAAGGTCCATGGGACTGTAGCCAAACTCCCTGGACGTGGCCATAAGAGGAAAATTTATGACAAATCGACGAGACGGATAATACGGATAGTAACCAAAAAGCCCAGAACAACTTCCACAGACATTAGAGGTGAACTCCAAGGTCATGGTGCATCAGTGTCAGATTGTATCAGCCAACACTATCTAAGACAAAGTGGACCTAATGGAAGATGACTGAGGAGGATACCCCTGTTAAAAACAAATCATAAAAAAGCAACACTTGTCAAAATGGATATTGACACGCCACAAAGCTCCCCCCCCCCCACAAAGCAAAGCGCCCCACAAAGCAAATGGGTAAGCTTTCCCCCGTACTGAGATACAGGATGCCCTGGCCCTGACTTAGATGCCGTTTTTTACTGGTGATATTCCCCTACATGTACCTGACTGACCTGTTTTGTATGACACTTTATATCTCCTTACATGTACCTGACTGACCTGTTTTGCATGACACTTCATATCTATCTTTAATTTCCTGGGTCAAGGTCATATACATATATTTCTATATATTGGTGTTTGCTTATTGCTGTTACTATAAGTGGATATTGTTACAATTCTGTGGCACGGTACATGTCCAGCACTAGGTATTCTTCTTGAATCAGGGTGCATATATTTATAGGTATTGTATAGGGAAGTCTGGTACATGATTTTAGGTATTGGTATATGGTCAGGCTAGCCTGTAACTTTTTGTGGGGCTACATTTCCCCCTTTCAGTACGGGATGGGCGTCGTAGGACTATTCTCCTCCGCCGGATACATTGTTTTTAAATGGCAGGGGGGATGGTTGGGTGGGGAATGCAAGCAGTGGCAGGGGTGGGTGGCCTTGGTGGGAATGAAATCAGTGGCGGGGTGGATGGGTGGCTGTGGGGTGCCACTCTCAAGGAGGTGCGAGGGGCGGACTGACCCGCCACCGCCGCCGCTCGTCCCAGATCCCCAGCAGACAGCGCAACATTCTCCTGTATGCGCGATACACGCACATACAGGAGAAAGTGTCTCCTCTGTGTGAGCCGCATCTGCAGCTTACACAGAGGAGACGTGACTTCTGCCCCCACATAGCACGCAGTACAGGTGCCGGTGACGTCACTCATCGGCGCCTGTACTGTGGAGGGGAGAAGACGCGGGCCCCTGCTGAGGAGATCGCTGCGTGGGATATCAGGTGAGCATCCTTTTTTTTTTTTAACCCTGCCTATACCTATAGGGAAGGGGGGGTGCTCTGCATATACTTATAGGGAAGGGGGGAGAAGGGGGGTGCTCTGCATATACCTATAGGGAAGGGGGGAGAGGGGGGGTGCTCTGCATATACCTATAGGGAAGGGGGGGAGAGGGGGGGTGCTCTGCATATACCTATAGGGAAGGGGGAGAGGGGGGTGCTCTGCATATATGTATAGGGAAGGGGGGGGAGAGGGGGGTGCTCTGCATATACCTATAGGGAAGGGGGGAGAGGGGGGTGCTCTGCATATACCTATAGGGAAGGGAGGGAGAGGGGGTGCTCTGCATATACCTATAGGGAAGGGGGGAGAGGGGGGGCTCTGCATATACCTATAGGGAAGGGGGAGAGGGGTGCTCTGCATATACCTATAGGGAAGGGGGGAGAGGGGGCGTGCTCTGCATATACCTATAGGAAAGGGGGGAGAGGGGGGGTTGCTCTGCATATACCTATATGGAAGGGGGAAAAGGGGGTGCTCTGCATATAACTATAGGGAAGGGGGGAGAGGGGGTGCTCTGCATATACCTATAGGGAAGGGGGAGAGGGGGGTGCTCTGCATATATGTATAGGGAAGGGGGGGAGAGGGGGGTGCTCTGCATATACCTATGGGGAAGGGATGGAGAGGGGGGTGCTCTGCATATACCTATAGGGAAGGGAGGGAGAGTGGGGGGTGCTCTGCATATACCTATGGGAAAAGGAGGGAGAGGGGGTGTAGCTCTGCATATACCTATGGGGAAGGGTGGGGTGTAGCTCTGCATATACCTATGGGAAAGAGGGTGGGGTGTAGTTCTGCATATACCTATGGGAAAGAGGGTGGGGTGTAGCTCTGCATATACCTATGGGAAAGAGGGGGGTGTAGCTCTGCATATACCTATGGGGAAGGGGGGGTGTAGCTCCACATATACATATGGGAAAGAGGGGGGGTAATTCTGCATATACCTATGGGAAAGAGGGGGGTAATTCTGCATATACCTATGGGAAAGAGGGGGGTGTAGCTCTGCATATACCTATGGGAAAGAGGGGGGGAGTGTAACTCTGCATATACCTATGGGAAAGAGGGGGTAGCTCTGCATATACCTATGGGAAAGAGGGGGTGGGGGTGTAGCTCTGCATATACCTATGGGAAAGAGGGGGGTGTAACTCTGCATATACCTATGTGAAAGAGGGGGGTGTAACTCTGCATATACCTATGGGAAAGAGGGGGTTACCTGGCTACCTACCTACCTGCCCTTTTACTGTGTAGGACACCAAGGAGGGCATTATTACAGTTTGTGGGCCTATAGATGGAAAGATTGTGAAGAGGAGGGCACTGAATATATGCAGAGTCTGACATGTTTTTCCTGCAGATGTTAAGAGATCCACATGGCGGTCTTATCCGGATGGAGAAGAAAAGGAAAGAGGACGCCGCTGATCAGAAAATACGTAATTGTGAGTCCCAAAATGTAACTGTAATCACTCATATGGTATACACATCTTGTGTGCAGCTGATATCTACCGCCATATGGTCCTGTATATAATCACTTATGTTGTATACAGATTCTTTATAGTATACTGGTCTGTATATAGTGGTTTTATTCATTACAGTATGGCGGTATTATCCAGTTATTGTGTGGTTGTATATATCTACTTCTTGTATACCAGTATTATTGGTCATGGAAATTTACCTACGTTAAAGTGTTTCTTACATATATAAATTTAAATTTATTGTGTGTGGGATTTTGGTGGAATAGGGGCGTGGCAGAAGATTGACGAGCTGCAGAGCCTAGCAGGGGCCCTTGCCTTTTTTTTGGTCCGGGGGCCCCGAGTGTTGTCAGTCTGCCCCTGGGGGGAGGGGAAGGAGGGGGTGTAATTAAGGGGGGTGTGCGTGTGTGTGTGTGTGTGTGTGTGTGTGGGGTGCCAAACAAAGGGTCCGCCCCGGGTGCCAAATGCTCTAGGTACACCCCTGCTTGAATGCATGAGGTATGAGTAATACCTGAAATATCCTATTTTCCATGCATTACCAAAGCTGCATAAAAATGTATTCCCTCCTCCTTTCAGACCGATAGTAGCAGGCATAGACTCTCTCCTGGAGAGACTTGGATCATGGCTAGATGGTCTGCTACAACCATTAGTTTCCAGAACTGTGGGATTTATCAAGGATATTAAGTCATTATTACAAGCAATGAAATTACTGAAATGGGTAGAGGGACAAAAGTAGATGTCATGTGACATTGTAGTCCTTTATACGTGCATTCCACATAACCATGCCATTACTGCTATTGCCCATCACCTGGATGAATATAGTACTTACAGTGATGATTTGAAGGCGTACATACTACTAGTCTTACATTTTTTTTTATTATAAAGCAACTTTTTTGTTTTGTTTTGATGATGAATATTATTTGTAGATTACTGGCTGCCCCATGGGGTCCAAAGTTTCCCCATCACTGGCAAATTTGCACATGGCATACCGGGAGGAGATCGTCTTATTCTCACCAGCCAATCCACTTTTCCATCTGATTGGCTGGTATGGGCGCTATATAGATGACCTCCTCCTAGTGTGGAGGGGCAGCCAGTCTCACGCTCAAGAATTTATATAATTTCTTAATACTAATGATTTTTCTTTATCATTTACTATGACCCTCAGCTATAATACCACTGATCTTTTAGATGTTACCTTATCGGGGTGTGTGGAGAGTAACAGCGTAAAAACTAAATTATCTCGAAAGGAGTGTGCGGGGAACAGCTTGCTCCATGCCAGAAGCTGTCACCCTGATCATGTGGTTCGGAACTTACCAATTGGTGAATTTGTTCATGCCAGAAGGGCATGCCCAGATGAGAAATCTTAGGAAGAGATTACACGATAGGGGCTACGATGCACATTTGATAGGGAGAGCTGAGGGTATTGTGAACTGAAAGCCTGAGGGCTACTACCTTAAATCCAATGCAGACAAAATACATACTGAACAATACATTCCCACTTTTTCCACACAATATTCCAGACATTTTAATAACATACGTGGCATAATTTATAAACATTTATCTCTTTTGAGAAGAGATGAATCAATGACCCAGATATTAAACAACGGCAATAGGATTATTCCCCGTAAAGCACGTTCACTACAGAATCAATTGTCACCTAGCGAGTTCAACAATGAACAGACAAGTGATACGTGGCTATCTAGTAGAGGGAATTACAAGTGCGGACACCCCAGGTGTGGGACCTGTAGATATATGACTAATTCTACTACTTTTAGTTCATGCAAAACAGGACAACACTATAACATAAAAACCTTGATAAATTGCCAGTCTTTACATGTAATATAAATTATAATCTGCAAAGAGTGCAACCTACAATATGTAGGTTGCACTACTAGAAAATTGAAGACCAGAATTGAGGAACACATGTATTTACCGAACACTAATAGGGGAATAGCCAGATCACTATCGGGTTTCACTAAACATTTTATGGATATACATTCAGGGTCTATGCTGAGTTGCAGTGTATCTGGCATAGAGAAGGTACACCAGCCCCGAAGAGGAGGGGATAGGGGCAAGCAAGTATTTAAACGTGAAACATTTTGGATACTCAACCTTGAAAGCCGCTATCCTTCTAGTCTCAACCATAGAATGATTTGTCCTACATCTATTAAGACAAATGGTGTTTTTGTTCTCCCGTGCCACTTACCATAACATTTGAATATTTCACATATTGTAATATAGGGTGTTCCTCCATGCAGCCTTTCGGGTACATCTATCATTTATACTAAGATATTATTGTTATTGAAAATATGTATAAGTTTTACACATGTTCTGTTGTTGATTAATGAATCCGTCTGGTGTTTATCCTCCGCCCACAAGTATGACATCACTGTAGGGGCGTGTATCTCAGATGGTGTATCACGTGTCTAGTGCCGGTATATTTAAACTAGGCTTAGTGTCAGTATGATGTGCCATGAGTAAGACTTGTTGACAAGTCAAAACGAGTTGCAGTTTCGTTTGTGCTTTTACCCTTTATTGGTTTTTCACAATTTTTTTCCACCTGTATGTTTTTTTAGCATTTTTCATTAAAGTTTGGATTTTATTCATTCTACAGGGAGCCGGATATCCGCTTTTTCCTTGGAGTTGCCACACCTGGAGACCCGGCTCTAGAATTTTCTTCCGTGCTTCCTACATGTGACATACCCTGCTGCTGCCGAAGAAATTGACCCACTAAGAGCGGTGAGCTGGTCTTTTCCTATTCCTACTGTGGGAAACTATGCTACCTAATGTGGGGGACCTGAATGAGCTGCGGCATATGGGGGGGGCCTTAATAAATAATTAACAACCGATATTGGGGGGGTCCTCCTGAAGGGGGAGGGGGTTCCCGAACAATTGACGTATGAGGTGGTCCCAGGCACATTCTTTGCACAGGGTCTCCCTGCTGTCTGTGTCTGCCCCTGCATTACCATATGATCCATCCACCACTGAAATGATATAAAAGACAGATAGAGGTTTATTGCAGGACCATAGAAGGCTATGGACATTGTGTTATGCACAGATATGTTACATTTTCATTTCATATTTACTCCACACAACCTTGCTTATATATAAAAAATAAAAAAAAATGAAATCTCTCCATAACTGCGTTGCATTCGGCAGATTTTTTTAAATATATAATCCTCAATATTTTCATAAATTTACCAGTAACTTTCAGGAGCAAATTGAAAAAAAAACTAAAAAACACAAGTAACACGCATCATTTCCACTGTGAATATAATATAGAATGATTTATTACGTCTCACTGCTTCTTCAAATATCTCTTAGTTAAATATATGATCCCTGGAGTGAGAAGCACCAGAAATAACACTACATCTGTTCCTTAGCATCCACTGTAGAATTCATGTCCCTATGGATAAGGAAGCGGTAGTGTATATTTTTATTATTATTGTGACATTAGAATTTTGGTTGTACAGTGCAGTTAAATTCTTGTTGAGTAGTGAAGGAAGACGCTTTTTGCAATACTGTTCTTAGTAGTATTGTCACCCATATTAGTTGAAACCAGTTATTGTGATTATAAGGTAGGTGAATCGGGGAATTGAAGAAATGCCGCCACATCAAAGTTCCTTCCTGTTTTTTGTAGATATTCTTAGCAGAAAGACATACGCTTGAAAAATAATATAAAATATAATGTTTAGCAAAGGGCCTCTATCACCCAAAATCATCCTCAGTGTTTTATGTTATTTACTTTTTTAAAGAAACATACATAATCTGACAAGAAAAAACAGCATAATAATAAGAACACAATAAAAACATGTTTGGGAAAACCATTCAAGGTGATTTATGATTATATTCATAGGATCATGCTAATAGCCCAGGCTGCAGGTTTTGCTTGTTGTCCATGGTTACAACATCTTAGAGTGTGGTAGCCTAGGGGATATGTAGGGTAATTGGGGTGTTGCTGTTCTGTATAATAAAGGGCGCTGTTAACCCTTGTCACTTGTGATGCCAGGGTGGGGTTAAAACTCTGTACTGATGCTGGGCCTATCGCCACCCTTCCCAAGAGCGATAGGTGAGTGTAAAATAAATGGATTGTCCACAGCAGTGCTGAACTTAAAACTTGCAGGAACTTTACTGAAGATTTTCTGTACATGCAGTATCGTTAACAATCCAGAGAACAGAGTCCATATAGACAGCACAGCAGTGACTGACAGTTGCTTAGGACCGGAAAGTTCTCTTAAGATTATGAGGATTGTACTTGTATAGATCCGCTGGATTATGAGGTTAGATTAGGTCCAGAGGTCTTGCGGAGATAGCGGGGAATTGTAAGAACTATCCGTCTCTAGCGCAGGCCTAGGCCGCAAGGCTCTGGCCTAGTAATTGTCTTGAAAGCTGCGGAGGTCCTACCTCGTTCAGAGTCAGCAACCCAAGAGAGATGCTGCTTGCTTGGCAGCACAGGAACAAGACAGCGATTAATGGCTGCAGCTCCCTTATATGGACAGGGGCTGAGCAGTTTTGGATTGGTCCATACAGCTGTCACTCACCGTTACAATGGATTGTGGGAGATCACCTGACTAGAACCACCAAAGGTCCTTTAGCAAAACCATAGAGTTCTGTAACCCGGTCACATGACCCGCAGGTCCTGCGACGCTAAAACAAGTGAGTAACACCATATACATATATTTATATAGATAATATTTATAAATATTAATTTACTAAGGGGTGACTAGGGGTTCATTAGGGAAGCAAACCCCGACAGTCCTAGGGACTCTAACTTTGGGGACTAATAACTAAGGCACCGTGTGAAATACGGTGCCGGGACACCACAAGTGCATCCAGAGAGACTGAGAGTCTCAGTTTGACTGCATATTGTGCTTCAGGGTCCTATTACATGGAGCGATTATAAGCCAAACAAGGCAACATTGCCCGGTGTAGAAAAAAAAATAAATCATCACTCATCGGCCACACATTTCTCCTTGTAATAGGGGACATGTGGCCAACATGTGTTGACAGCAAAGGTCCACCCAAAGGATCCAGTGATCGTTCGTGCAACCTTCCCTGTCCCGATGGTGAAGTTTTGTAATAGGCTCTGTAAACAAGATCTGAGATCGGCACTTATTTACAGCAACCATTAGGCCATCAATCTAATTGGTTGCTATGGGCAACTGCACCACTCTTTCTCTTAACAGGTTAAATCTTCCCCTTAGTCTCTACTGTTCATGCAAGCAGGGGGGGATTGTGGAAAAGTGTGTGCACTGCATGGTAACAGTAGGGTTACCATTCAGAGAGGAAACCAGTAAGTGATCAGATCCATGTGTGGTGACCCCGAGTTGTGGGGTGACCACGGGGCGTGAAGGGAGTAGGTGGATGGGGCAGATGGTATTAACCCCAGGGGCAAGATGTTATTAACCCCTAAAGTTCGTGATACCAGAGTGGTTTTTGGGGATTGGTAACCACCCAAATGATATCCCCATTATCCCAAGATTAGGCAGGACAAGAAGAGTCCACGACCAGGTTATGGTTAGCGGAGGCTTTACTGAGGTCAGACAGTTGTTACAGTCTTTACAGTTAGGGCAGAATCCCAGAGAGTCAGACAGTAACACAGAAAAGGCCCTTGCTTGGGGTTGCAATACTTTAGATTCAGACTTCCATGCAGCAACTCTGACTAGAGTTGACTTGACTGGTAACTTGACTTGGTTGTAGGTAGAGACAGTAGACATAGATGGCTGGACTTACTGACATATGCAGGCTTGAGGCCTCCAGGTGTACTGAATGCTGGATCTGAGGTGTCTGTGCTTTGCTGTTCCTCAGTAGGAGTGATGGTGTAAGAGCAAAAGAGGCAGATTGTAATGGCTCCCCCTCTTATAAAGGGGGGCTGAGCAAGAAGCCTATAGGTCAAGCTTCAGGTCAGGTGGTCAACTGGTGCTCTCTGGGTAACATAACACTTCATGTAAACATAACATGTAATATCTCCAAAGGTCCTTTATACTTTATACACATAGTACATAACATTATACCGACTATACATAGTAACACTAGCTCCCTAACAATACTGGGGGGACACTGCAGGAGAGCCCCTAGAACACTGAGGGACTTAACCCGACAGGGCCTAAGTACTGTACAGGGTTATATCCTGTACAGGAACATTTCACATGGGGTGGGTGGGCAGCGGGACAGTACAGGGATGTTGGTAATTTTACCTAAAGCAAACAAAAAACAGCACACCTGTTCTCTTTTTCATATATGTATGCCGTACACATCTGATTTAGTAAAGTTTGCTACCAGCTTTAATTTATGGAAAAAACCCTTAAAGCTGCAGATGCACTTCCGACAGTCACAGAGCCAAGGCAGAGCGATCTCCCTGCTGCGCGGGAAATCCACAGATACGAGCGGACACAAAGAGCTATGGCAGCAGCAGGGAGCTTACTTTGCCATGGCTCTGTGACTGCCGGAAGTGCATCCGCAGCATCAAATACACTGCAGATGTGCTCCCGTTTGACCCTTCCTTAAGGGTGTATTCACACATACAGTATCCTGCACATATTTAATGCGCAGGATTTTATGCACAGGATTTTATGCTGCAGATTTCAATGTAAACTAAATGACTGAACGCAGCTTCAAATCCTGCGGATCAAATATGCGCAGGATACTGTACATGTGAATAGACCCTTAAAGGGGTACTCCGCCCCTAGACATCTTATCCCCTATCCAAAGGATAGAGGATAAGACGTCTGATCGGACCCCCATGATCTCTGTGCAGCAACCGGCGTTCATTTAGAATGCTGGATGCGGACGACGGGGTTGTGACGTCACAGGCATGATCCAGCGTGATGTCACGTCATGCCCCCCAATGCAAGTCTATGTGAGGGGGCGTGTCGGCCACCATGCTCCCCCCCATAGACTTGCATTGAGGGGGCTTGACTTGACATCAAGAGGGAACGTGGACATGAAGTCACGACCCCGCTGCCCGCTTTAAGCGTTCGGAACAAAATTGTTCCGAACACTGGGGCAGCGGAGTACCCCTATAACCCCTTAACAACGCAACGTAAATGTATGTCCTGGTGAGTTGGTACTTAACACACCAGGACGTACATTTAAGTCCTATACATAACCGCGAGCATCGGAGCGACGCTTGGGTCATGCGCGGCAGGTCCCGGCTGCTGATAGCAGCCAGGGACCCGCCGATAATGGCCGACCTGCGATCATGCGGATGTCCGCCATTAACCCCTCAGATGCCGTGATCAATACAGATCACGGCATCTGCAGAAGTGTGACACTTAATGTGGACGATCGGATCGCCCGCAGTGCTGCCGCGGCGATCCGATCATATGTAATGGTGAACGGAGGTCCCCTCACCTGCCTCTGTCAATATCCCGGTGTCTTCTGCTCTGGTCTGAGATCGAGCAGACCACAGAGCAGAAGATAGCCGATAACACTGATCAGTGCTATGCCCTATGCATAGCACTGAACATTATTAGCAATCAAATGATTGCTATAAATATTTCCCTATGGGGACTATTAAAGTGTAAAAACAAAAGTTACAAAAAGTAAAAAATTCTAATGTAAATTGTCCATTTTTCAGCATTTTACCCCCAAAAAGTGTACATTTAAAAAAATAAAATAAACATATTTGGTATCGCCGCGTGTGTAAATATCCGAACTATTAATGTTAATTATCCCGTGCGGTGAACGTCATGAACTTCCAAAATTGCTGCTTTTTTTATAACATTTTATTCCCCCAAAAATTTATAAAAAATGTATTCTAAGTTTTATAAAGCAAATGTGGTTAAAAATAATTACAGATCACGGTGCAAAAAATGAGCCCTCCTACCGCCGCTTATACGGAAAAAAGCAAAAAATTATAGGTCAGCAAAAAGTGATTTTAAACGCACTAATTTGATTAAAAAGTTTGCGATATAATAATAGAAATAATAATAATAATATAATAATAATAATATAATAATATAATAATAGAAAAGTATGTAATCATGGGTATCATTTTAATTGTATTGACCCACAGAATAAAGAAAACATGTCTATTTTACTGTAAAGTGTATAGCATGAAAACGAAACCTTCCAAAATTAGCAAAATTGCATTTTTCTTATCAATTTCCCCACACAAATAGTATTTTTTTGGTGGCACCATACATTTTATGGTAAAATGAGTGATGTCATTACAAAGTACAACTGGTCGGACAACTGGTCGCACAAAAAACAAGCCCTCATACTAGTCTGTGGATGAAAATATAAAAGAGTTATGATTTTTATAATGCAAGGAGGAAAAAAGGAAAACGTAAAAATAAAATTGTCTGAGTCCTTAGGGGGTTAAGTAGTGATATCATACTCAGTGCAGAGTTACAAAATTGTTCCAAATTGTTGAGCAAGCTGTGTTCTTGTGCAAAACTTTTTGCCCAAGTAGGAGTTTGTGCAAAGATGGGGATTGCAGGGGGAAAAAATCACTATTTTGCAAGTCTGCGGTGGTGCAGAGATTAATAAATCCCCCCCCCCCTCCCATTACTGTATTCAGGACATAAGAGTGCATATATGTGTATTCCCTAGCAATTCTAGACACTTACTTTTAATGCGAAATTGATACGTGTTTACTCATCCATACAAACCAGTCACATAATAAAGAAGTCCATTATATCTTCCCATTTTATTTATTTTACTATACAATGGAAACTTTTCGTCTTTGTCTTTTATTTGAAATCACAATCAGAGAAAACACAGATAAATCTCTCCAACTTGTTTCCTGTTTTCTTTTCTTGTCATCGTTTCAGTGTGAAGAATAAACTTTTTAACAGTGACTTGATGACCCAGATGGGAGACTTCAGGAAGTCCCTATAGTCGGGGCAGCACTGGAATTATATCTGGTTATGGAGATTATTCCAGAAGGACAGGATTTTCGGCACCAGTGCACAGGATGAGCAAGAGGATGAGCCCCAAGGCACCAGTGTCACAACGTCACTTTTTAACAAAGTTTAGCGTATCTTTTATTTATTTATTTTTGTTAGGTTGAAAACACCAAATACACGTCTGATACAGAAATCTGTTTCCCATTTCAGACAGCATTATTATTTTCTCTCATCACAGGTAAAGGTATAAAGGTTACGTACAAAATGAGTCTCTCTTTGTCAGTGACAAACATTGTGTTCCAATGAAAATAAAACTTGTAAGAGCCGCACCTCTGGATATGGCTAGGGCTACATGGCGACATGGATCGCACAATTGCAAATTGCAACTTTGCGTGACCAAAATATTAGTGTTATTTGTGTGACTTGCTGTTGCATTGAAAATTGTAGGATATAAGGTTGTATGCGACATCACAATCTTCATGTCCCGCAACCAATGTCACCATATAGCCCTAGCCTAGGGCTACATTGCCACAAGGGTTGCACTAAATCAAATTGTATCTAAGTCACGTGACCCAACTATTTGTTCGATTTGTCTGTGACTTGCTGATGCATGACTTTTTGCAGAGAAGTTGCACACAAATTGCAATTTGTCATGCAACTTGCCACCAAAAATCCATCAAATGTGGACTTTGGGCAACTAACTAGATGCAGTATGATGGAAGTCACAATGTGACCACCTTGATTTTCATTAGATGCATAGTGGTAGTGTGATATTAAAATTTTCAGATTGCACAGCCAGAGGCAATATGCAGTCCTAACATTATAGAGTAAGCACAGTTTTTACCAGTATGTGGTGTCCCAGTACCAGAGTGCATCCTGTCAGGTAAACATTGCTTAAGGTGCCTGCACTAGGCCCTATTGCTCAGTAGATGCTGTAATATTCATTGTAATCTTTACCTGCTTATTTATATTGTGTTGTATTGTACCTTTAAGGAATGTAAAGGAAATAGGTATGATGCAGAGTACACATGTGACCTTCATTGCCCCCTAGCTAGGCCATATATAGTGTAGGGGGGGAGGAGTTATTCAGTCAATGCTCACTCTAAGTGAGTGCTAAAGCCTGTATGCTGAGTTCAGAGTGAGCTGCAGTGTGGAGAAGAGACAGCAGGAGTTTCTTTGACGATATAAACACATAAACATCGGAGATACCAGAGATGGGAGTATGAGTAATGACTTTTATAGAGAAGTGGTTATGGACAACAGGTTTTAAGAGGGATACATGAAAAGATCCGGAGAGAGGAAGGCAGATGGAGAGAATAAGCTACAGGGTTTAAAAGTTTTTTGATCTTGTAAGGACCCAAATAGCGAGGACCCGGCTTAGAACATAGTAGAACATAGTACCTTAAAGCGGATGAACTTGGAAGACAACCACACTTTGTCCCCTGGAGAGAATTTGGGAGGAGGGCGTCTTTTCTTGTCTGCTTGCGTTTTCATGTGGCGGCATGCAGAAGAGAGTCACAAGTCTTTCGCCAGATGGAGACGAAATTCCGCACTTGTTCATCGGCCATGGGAACTTTTGAGGAAGTGGATAAGGGTAGAGGAGGACAAGGATGAAGTCCATAGACCACAAAGAAGGGTGAAGATGCAGAGGATTCAGAATCCTTATGGTTGTACGAAAATTCGGCCCAGGGAAGCAGATCGGCCTAGTTATCTTGGCGCGCAGAAACAAAATGGAGGAGATAGTCTCCCAAGACCTTGTTCACCCTTTCAACCTGTCCATTGGATTGAGGGTGTTAACCCGAAGACAAACTAATTTAACTTGAAGAAGTGAACAGAGAGCCCTCCAAAACTTTGAGACAAACTGGACTCCTCGGTCAGAGAAAATATGGGAGGGCAAACCATGCAAGTCGAGGAACAACTTGCCAAGCTGGGGTGCAGAGGGTAATCCTGGTAGAGGCACAAAATTAGTCATTTTAGAGAATCAGTCCACAACAACCCAAATTATCATATTTCCGCCAGAAGAAGGAAGGTCAGTAATAAAGTCCATTGCAATATCGGTCCAGGGCTGCTCTGGAAATTGCAATGGATGTAGTAGACCAGCAGGCTCGGAACGGGGTTTTTTGTCCCGGGCACAAACTGAACAAGATCGGACAAAATCAACAACATCCTGTTTTAGAGTGGACCACCAATACTGTCGGGCGATGAGCTGTATGGACTTACGAATTCCAGCATGACCGTCCAGTAGAGAGGAATGACCCTATTTCAGGACTCGGAGTCTTAAACGCGGAAGTACATCCCTGGTGGCAAGTGCTGAAGACACGCCGGCGCTGCTGAGATGAGACAATCTGGGGAAATAATATGTAGAGAATGGGATTCCAGACATTGAACATCCGAGGATCTGGACAAAGCGTCAGCGGGAAGATTCTTCTCTGCAGGACAGAAGTGGATTAAGAAGTTAAATCTGGAGAAGAACAGAGACCAAGAGCTTGTCCGGGTTTGAGACGATGGCCAGACTGGAGATAGAGCAAGTTCTTGTGGTCGGAATAGATAGTAAGCAGGTGTACAGAGCCTTCAAAGAGGTGACGCCATTCTTCTAAAGCCACTTTAATGGCCAAGAGCTCACGATCTCCAATGGTATAATTTGTCTCTGCAGGGGAGAAGGTTTTGGAAAAAAATCCGCAGGTTAAAGTTCACCCCTAAGAAGACTTTTGCGTTAACACTGCACCTGCTCCAACTGACGAAGCATCTACTTCGAAGATGAATGGCTTGCTAGGATCAGGTCTAGATAGAACAGGAGCTGAAGCGAAGGCGGACTTTAACTGTTTGAAAGCTTCTTCAGCCTCAGGAGTCAAAACTCTTAGATTAGCAGTCTTCTCGGTAAGCGAAACGATGAGGCCTACCAGAGTGGAGTAGTGAGGAATAAATTGTCGATAGTAATTGGCAAAGCCGAGGAAGCGCTGAATTGCTTTCAAGCCCAAAGATTGAGGCCAGTCCATTACTGCAGACACCTTCTTGGGATCCATTTTTAGACCTTGACTGTTAATACTATACCCCAGAAATGGAAGGCTGTTTTTTTTTTTTTTTAAAGTACATTTGTCTAGTTTAGTATAGAGATGATTTTCACGGAGACGCTGTAACACTTGGCGGAGGTGAGAGAGATGAGACTGGATATTGGGCGAGTAGATGAGTATATCATCCAAATAAACAACAATACAGGAGTATAGGAGGTCACTAAAAATATTATTGACAAACTCCTGGAAGACTGCTGGAGCATTGCAGAGTCCGAATGGAATCACTAGATACTCGAAATGTCCGTCATGAGTATTAAATGCGGTCTTCCATTTGTCCCCTTCTCATATACATATCAAATTATAGGCCCCACAAAGAATCAATTTAGAGAAAATTTTGGCACCTTGCAGATGATCAAATAACTCAGAGATTAAAGGAAGTGGGTAGCGGTTCTTTACTGTAATTTTATTCAAACGTCGGTAGTCAATGCAAGGTCGCAAAGACCTGTCTTTTTTTCCACGAAGAAGAAGCAGGGGAAGAAGACTTCCTGATAAATCCCTTCTGAAGGTTCTCCTGGATGTAATTAGACATTGCCAGAGTTTCAGGAACAGACAAAGGGTAGATTCTGCCCCTTGGAGGTGTAGTGCCAGGTAGCAAGTCAATGGGACAATCGTAGAGACAATGTGGTAGTAACATTTCAGCTTGTTTTTCACTGAAGACATCAGCATAGTCCTGAAGGAACGAAGGCAAACCAGGCAGAGGACAAGATGGTGGTTCTAATTTTTGACATACGTGTGTGAATACAGTGGTTGTTGCAATGCGGACCCCAGCGAAGAACTTCTCCAGTTTTCCAATCCAGCTGTGGAGCATGGAGTTGCAGCCAAGGTAGGCCAAGCAAGAAAGAAGTAGTACAATGAGGGAGAACATGGAAGAATAAGTTCTCCTTATGCAGAACTCCGACCTGCATAGACAATGGTTATGTGCGGTATAGCCCAGTACAGTACAGTCTTTCACCATTGACCATAGAGATGTACAAAGGCTTTAACAGGGAGGACAATGGCAGACGATGCCTATGTACTAGGGAAGCATCAATAAAATTTCCCGCAAAGCCAGAGTCCAGAAAGGCAAGAACGGAGATGATCTCTTTGGAAAAGCTGGACCATCAAATTTAAGCATGGAGAGGGGGTATTCACACCTAGGGAGGCCTCTCCCACAAACCCTATGTGCGAGCGTTTCCCTGTGAGGACACAGAGGACAATGTTTGAGGAAGGGATCTGCACTGGCGCAGTATAGGCATAGATTCTCTGTTCGTCGGCGAGTTATTTCCTGCAGGGTCAGGCGAGACCGATCCACCTGCATAGCCTCCACTGCGGGAGGCAAGGGAGAAGGTTGCGGTGATTGCTGGAAGTGAGGTGCCAGACGAGGAAAGCGCCGAGGTCGCACAGACTCCCTTTCTTGGTGTAGTTCCTCATGTCGCTCTGAGAAACGGATATCAATCCGGGATGCCAAATGTATAAGCTCATTCAGATTAGATGGCAATTCCCGGGCAGCGAGGACATCCTTGATTTAACTTGATAATCCTCTCTTGAAGGTGGCGCAAAGAGCTTCATCATTCCATGATAACTCTGATGCCAGGGTACGAAATCGAATGACATACTCGCCCACTGAGGAGTTGCCCTGAGAAAGATTCAGCAATGCCGTCTCAGTGGAGGAAGCTCGAACAGGTTCTTCGAAGACACCCCGAAATTCCGTCAGAAATACCTGGAGATTGGTTGTGAGAGCATCACTGTGATCCCAAAGCAGAGTTGCCCAGGCCAAAACCCTTCCAGTTAAAGAACTGAAAATGAAGGCCACCTTTGCTCGTTCCATAGGGAACTGATCTGCCATGAGTTCAACGTGCATGGAGCACTGAGTCACGAAACACAAAAGGACTTGGGATCCCCCTCATTTTTCTCGGGAAGAGACAGGCGGAATTTTGATCTGGAGACGACTGCAGGAGTGGGAGGTGACACCGGAGCAGGAGGAGGCTGTGGCTGTTGTTGTTGTGCAGTGAGTAATTGCTGCATCATGGTAGACAACTTGTGCCTGCTTGGCCAACTGCTGTGACTGGAGTGCAACAATGGGAGCAAGATCCGGACTATCAGGCAGAGGAAACCCAGCGGGATCAATGGCCAGATCTTGCTGTAACGAAGCTGGATGTAGATCCTCTAACCTGTGGGGCTAAAGACTCGGACCATATTGGGGAGCAGAGTCTAAGGTGCCGCTGATCTTCACCAGAGCCTGCCGCAAGGCAGGATGGGCTTGCTGCAGCAGGCGACACCCAGGTCGCTACCCCCGACACGGCTCGACCCCACAGGTAGCTGGGCAAGGCGAGGTACGGAAGGATAAGGTAGTAGCATAGTCAAACGTAGCAGAAGGTCAAGGCAGGCGACAAAGGTGCGAAGTCTAATAACATAGCGGAAGGTCTGGATATAAGGCTAACAGGCAATATGGGTTGCTTAATCTCAGGCTAGGGGCACTGAAGATCTGGCAGGGAGGTGGGGGAGGAGCTTGCTAAAATAATGTAGAGGAAGGACCAGGCACCAATTAGTGGTGCACTGGCCCTTTAAATCTAGAGATGGTGCCGCGCTTGTGCCCTAGGAGGCGCGGGCATGTGCGCAGGGAAGCAGAGAGCCGGGCAGCAGCAGGTAATGAACGGGACGTGACACTCCTCCTGCTCCTCCTTGCACAAAGACGGAGGTAGTGGTCCTGCTGCTGGGTTGTTGCCCTCCTATGGCCTCCTCCACATCTCCTGATGTACTGGCCTGTCTCGTGGTAGCGCCTCCATGCTCTGGACACTACGCTGACAGACACAGCAAACCTTCTTACCACAGCTCGCATTGATGTGCCATCCTGGAGCTGCACTACCTGAGCCACTTGTGTGGGTTGTAGACTCCGTCTCATGCTACCTCTAGAGTGAAAGCACCACCAGTATTCAAAAGTGACCAAAACATCAGCCAGGAAGCATAGGAACTGAGAAGTGGTCTGTGGTCACCACCTGCAGAACCACTCCTTTATTGGGGGTGTCTTGCTAATTGCCTGTAATTTCCACCTGTTGTCTGTTCACAACAGAATGTGAAATTGATTGTCAATCAGTGTTGCTTCCTGAGTGGACAGTGTGATTTCACAGAAGTGTGATTGACTTGGAGTTAAATTGTGTTGTTTAAGTGTTCCCTTTATTTTTTTGAGCAGTGTATAATAACTGGGTCACTGGTGCGGTAATAAAGGAAAGTAAATCTCCATGCGGTCCCTGTAATTTCTCCGTTAGTTGCTTGTGCTGCTGCTTTTATGTACCAGGGCTATAGACAGATTACTGCAGACTTACACGCCTTTTGTTTTACATAAACACAGCTCCCGACATGTTTCTGCCAAACTGACTCCTAGAGAAAAAAGACGATGCACTTAGAATATAATAAGATTAAAAACGTGTATAGAACTTGCCGCGATGCTGACAGCATTTTCATCACTCTCCTGTGGATTTTACAAAGGTTGCCCTCCCTGGATATGGTGGTGTTTTCACAAAGTCTGTGGGACACAAGATATTACGGTAATCTGTGAGCAGAACCTCTAAGCCACATAATATGATTACATTCTTTTCAATGCAGGGGAAAAAATTCAATGTTCATACCAGACACTAAGGCAAATGTCACCAAGGGAGATGTGATTGGAAAAAGTATTTTTGCTTCAATGACTGAAATGTACGGGAAGCAATATATTATGTGGCTATATTTAACAACTTGTCAATATTTATTCTCCACTCTTGTACATTTCATCAATGGGAACATAGAAACCAAAAATAAAATTCAAATTAGATTTTTATTATAAAAATGTAATTTTTTTTCTATTTGGTGCTATTTTTCTTATTGGTATGTGACTGTCCATTTTCTTTTTATTTTCCTTAGCTGAGCTTTGCTGTATCAACTGGGTCAGAATGCGCAGAGTCATTTGAGGGTAGGTGATTTGTTTACAGGTTGATTACACTGCTGGAGGCCTAGATAAAGCAGGATGGTTGTCACGATGCCGGCTGGCAGGTAGTGGATCCTCTGTGCCAGAGAGGGATTGGCGTGGACCGTGCTAGTGGACCGGTTCTAAGCCACTACTGGTTTTCACCAGAGCCCGCCGCAAAGCGGGATGGTCTTGCTGCGGCGGTAGTGACCAGGTCGTATCCACTAGCAACGGCTCACCTCTCTGGCTGCTGAAGATAGGCGCGGTACAAGGGAGTAGGCAAAAGCAAGGTCGGACGTAGCAGAAGGTCGGGGCAGGCAGCAAGGATCGTAGTCAGGGGCAACGGCAGAAGGTCTGGAAACACAGGCAAGGAACACACAAGGAACGCTTTCACTGGCACTAAGGCAACAAGATCCGGCAAGGGAGTGCAGGGGAAGTGAGGTGATATAGGGAAGTGCACAGGTGAACACACTAATTGGGACCACTGCGCCAATCAGCGGCGCAGTGGCCCTTTAAATCGCAGAGACCCGGCGCGCGCGCGCCCTAGGGAGCGGGGCCGCGCGCGCCGGGACAGAACAGACGGAGAGCGAGTCAGGTAGGGGAGCCGGGGTGCGCATCGCGAGCGGGCGCTACCCGCATCGCGAATCGCATCCCGGCTGGCAGCGGAATCGCAGCGCCCCGGGTCAGAGGACGTGACCGGAGCGCTGCCGCGGGGAGAGTGAAGCGAGCGCTCCGGGGAGGAGCGGGGACCCGGAGCGCTCGGCGTAACAGTACCCCCCCCCTTGGGTCTCCCCCTCTTCTTAGAGCCTGAGAACCTGAGGAGCAGACTTTTGTCTAGGATGTTGTCCTCAGGTTCCCAGGATCTCTCTTCAGGACCACAACCCTCCCAGTCCACTAAAAAAAAATTTTTCCCTCTGACCTTTTTGGCAGCTAAAATTTCTTTGACCGAGAAGATGTCCGAGGAGCCAGAAACAGGAGTGGGAGGAACAGATTTGGGAGAAAAACGGTTGAGGATGAGTGGTTTGAGAAGAGAGACGTGAAAGGCATTAGGGATACGAAGAGAGGGAGGAAGAAGAAGTTTATAAGAGACAGGATTAATTTGACACAAAATTTTGAAAGGACCAAGATAGCGTGGTCCCAACTTGTAGCTAGGGACACGGAAGCGGACATATTTAGCGGAGAGCCATACCTTGTCTCCAGGGGAAAAAACGGGGGGAGCTCTTCTTTTCTTATCCGCGAACTTCTTCATGCGTGATGAAGCCTGTAAGAGAGAATTTTGGGTCTCTCTCCATATGATGGAAAGGTCACGAGAAATTTCATCCACAGCGGGCAGACCAGAGGGCAAGGGAGTAGGGAGGGGGGGAAGAGGGTGACGGCCGTACACCACGAAAAATGGGGATTTGGAGGAAGACTCAGAGACCCTGAAGTTATACGAGAATTCGGCCCATGGGAGGAGATCTGCCCAGTCATCCTGGCGGGAGGAAACAAAATGTCGTAAATAATCACCCAAGACCTGGTTAACTCTTTCTACTTGTCCATTGGACTGGGGATGATATGCAGAAGAAAAATTTAATTTAATCTTGAGTTGTTTACAGAGAGCCCTCCAGAATTTAGACACGAATTGGACGCCTCTATCCGAGACAATCTGCGTAGGCAACCCGTGAAGACGAAAAATGTGTACAAAAAATTGTTTAGCCAACTGAGGCGCAGAAGGAAGACCAGGAAGAGGGATGAAATGTGCCATTTTGGAGAATCGATCAACGACCACCCAAATAACAGTGTTGCCACGGGAAGGGGGTAAATCAGTAATAAAATCCATACCAATCAGAGACCAAGGCTGTTCGGGGACAGGCAGAGGATGAAGAAAACCAGCGGGCTTCTGGCGAGGAGTCTTATCCCGGGCACAGATAGTGCAGGCTCGCACAAAGTCCAGAACATCCGTCTCCAGAGTCGGCCACCAATAGAAGCGGGAGATGAGTTGCACAGATTTCTTGATACCCGCATGACCTGCGAGATGGGAGGAGTGACCCCATTTGAGGATTCCGAGGCGTTGGCGAGGAGAAACAAAGGTCTTTCCTGGAGGAGTCTGCCTGATGGAGGCAGGAGAAGTGGAGATCAGGCAGTCAGGTGGAATGATGTGTTGCGGAGAGAGTTCAACTTCTGAGGCATCCGAGGAACGAGAGAGAGCATCGGCCCTAATGTTCTTATCGGCAGGACGAAAGTGAATCTCAAAATTAAATCGGGCAAAGAACAGAGACCACCGGGCCTGGCGAGGATTCAGCCGTTGGGCAGACTGGAGGTAGGAGAGGTTCTTGTGGTCGGTGTAGATAATAACAGGAGAACTTGATCCCTCCAGCAGATGCCTCCATTCCTCAAGTGCTAATTTAATGGCTAGAAGCTCTCGATCCCCGATGGAGTAGTTCCTCTCCGCTGGAGAGAAGGTCCTAGAGAAAAAACCACAAGTGACAGCATGCCCGGAAGAATTTTTTTGTAGAAGAACAGCTCCAGCTCCCACTGAGGAGGCATCAACCTCCAATAGGAAGGGTTTGGAAGGGTCAGGTCTGGAGAGGACGGGAGCCGAAGAAAAGGCAGACTTGAGTTGTTTAAAGGCGTCTTCTGCTTGAGGAGGCCAGGACTTGGGATCAGCATTTTTTTTGGTTAAAGCCACGATAGGAGCCACAATGGTAGAAAAATGTGGAATAAATTGCCTGTAATAATTGGCGAACCCCAAAAAGCGTTGGATAGCACGGAGTCCGGAGGGGCGTGGCCAATCTAAGACGGCAGAGAGTTTGTCTGGATCCATCTGTAGTCCCTGGCCAGAGACCAAATATCCTAGAAAAGGAAGAGATTGGCATTCAAACAGACATTTCTCAATTTTGGCATAGAGTTGGTTGTCACGAAGTCTCTGAAGAACCATACGGACATGCTGGCGGTGTTCTTCTAGATTGGCAGAAAAAATTAGGATATCGTCCAGATATACAACAACACAGGAGTATAACAGATCACGAAAAATTTCATTGACAAAGTCTTGGAAGACGGCAGGGGCGTTGCACAGTCCAAAGGGCATGACCAGATACTCAAAGTGTCCATCTCTGGTGTTAAATGCCGTTTTCCACTCGTCCCCCTCTCTGATGCGGATGAGGTTATAGGCGCCTCTTAAGTCCAATTTAGTGAAGATGTGGGCACCTTGGAGGCGATCAAAGAGTTCAGAGATGAGGGGTAAGGGGTAGCGGTTCTTAACCGTGATTTTATTAAGACCGCGGTAGTCAATGCAAGGACGTAGGGAGCCATCTTTTTTGGACACAAAGAAAAATCCGGCTCCGGCAGGAGAGGAGGATTTACGGATAAAGCCCTTTTTTAGATTCTCCTGGACGTATTCGGACATGGCAAGAGTCTCTGGGGCAGAGAGAGGATAAATTCTGCCCCGGGGTGGAGTAGTGCCCGGGAGGAGGTCGATAGGGCAATCATAAGGCCTGTGAGGAGGTAGAGTCTCAGCTTGTTTTTTGCAGAAAACATCCGCGAAGTCCATATAGGCCTTAGGGAGACCGGTTACTGGAGGAACCACAGAGTTACGGCAAGGGTTACTGGGAACCGGTTTTAGACAGTTCTTGGAACAAGAGGACCCCCAACTCTTGATCTCCCCAGTGGACCAATCCAGGGTAGGGGAATGAAGTTGAAGCCAGGGAAGTCCAAGGAGAATTTCCGAGGTGCAATTGGGGAGGACCAAAAGTTCAATCCTCTCATGATGAGATCCGATGCTCATAAGAAGGGGCTCCGTGCGGAAACGTATGGTACAGTCCAATCTTTCATTATTTACACAATTGATGTAGAGGGGTCTGGCGAGACTGGTCACCGGGATGTTGAACCTGTTGACGAGAGAGGCCAAAATAAAATTTCCTGCAGATCCTGAGTCCAAGAAGGCCACTGTAGAGAAGGAGAAGGCAGAGGCAGACATCCGCACAGGCACAGTAAGACGTGGAGAAGCAGAGTAGACATCAAGGACTGTCTCACCTTTGTGCGGAGTCAGCGTACGTCTTTCCAGGCGGGGAGGACGGATAGGACAATCTCTTAGGAAGTGTTCGGTACTAGCACAGTACAGGCAGAGGTTCTCCATACGGCGTCGTGTCCTCTCTTGAGGTGTCAGGCGAGACCGGTCGACCTGCATAGCCTCCACGGCGGGAGGCACAGGAACAGATTGCAGGGGACCAGAGGAGAGAGGAGCCGAGGAGGAGAAACGCCTCGTGCGAACAGAGTCCATATCTTGGCGGAGTTCCTGACGCCTTTCGGAAAAACGCATGTCAATGCGAGTGGCTAGGTGAATAAGTTCATGTAGATTAGCAGGAATTTCTCGTGCGGCCAGAACATCTTTAATGTTGCTGGATAGGCCTTTTTTGAAGGTCGCGCAGAGGGCCTCATTATTCCAGGACAATTCTGAAGCAAGAGTACGGAATTGTACGGCATACTCGCCAACGGAAGAATTACCCTGGACCAGGTTCAACAGGGCAGTCTCAGCAGAAGAGGCTCGGGCAGGTTCCTCAAAGACACTTCGGATTTCCGAGAAGAAGGAGTGTACAGAGGCAGTGACGGGGTCATTGCGGTCCCAGAGCGGTGTGGCCCATGACAGGGCTTTTCCGGACAGAAGGCTGACTACGAAAGCCACCTTAGACCTTTCAGTGGGAAACAGGTCCGACATCATCTCCAGATGCAGGGAACATTGGGAAAGAAAGCCACGGCAAAACTTAGAGTCCCCATCAAATTTATCCGGCAAGGATAAGCGTATCCCAGGAGCGGCCACTCGCTGCGGAGGAGGTGCAGGAGCTGGCGGAGGAGATGACTGCTGAAGCTGTGGTAGTAACTGTTGTAGCATAACGGTCAGTTGAGACAGCTGTTGGCCTTGTTGCGCTATCTGTTGTGACTGCTGGGCGACCACCGTGGTGAGGTCAGCGACAACTGGCAGAGGAACTTCAGCGGGATCCATGGCCGGATCTACTGTCACGATGCCGGCTGGCAGGTAGTGGATCCTCTGTGCCAGAGAGGGATTGGCGTGGACCGTGCTAGTGGACCGGTTCTAAGCCACTACTGGTTTTCACCAGAGCCCGCCGCAAAGCGGGATGGTCTTGCTGCGGCGGTAGTGACCAGGTCGTATCCACTAGCAACGGCTCACCTCTCTGGCTGCTGAAGATAGGCGCGGTACAAGGGAGTAGGCAAAAGCAAGGTCGGACGTAGCAGAAGGTCGGGGCAGGCAGCAAGGATCGTAGTCAGGGGCAACGGCAGAAGGTCTGGAAACACAGGCAAGGAACACACAAGGAACGCTTTCACTGGCACTAAGGCAACAAGATCCGGCAAGGGAGTGCAGGGGAAGTGAGGTGATATAGGGAAGTGCACAGGTGAACACACTAATTGGGACCACTGCGCCAATCAGCGGCGCAGTGGCCCTTTAAATCGCAGAGACCCGGCGCGCGCGCGCCCTAGGGAGCGGGGCCGCGCGCGCCGGGACAGAACAGACGGAGAGCGAGTCAGGTAGGGGAGCCGGGGTGCGCATCGCGAGCGGGCGCTACCCGCATCGCGAATTGCATCCCGGCTGGCAGCGGAATCGCAGCGCCCCGGGTCAGAGGACGTGACCGGAGCGCTGCCGCGGGGAGAGTGAAGCGAGCGCTCCGGGGAGGAGCGGGGACCCGGAGCGCTCGGCGTAACAATGGTAATATTTTACATACCTATAGGACTCTTTTTTTGCGCATTTCTTATTAATCCCTGCTCTTTGGGGAAAATGATGTAATCGATAGGTGTGTGTCTTCAATGGGATGGCCCCAGGGAAGTTTATAGCGTACCTGTCACATCACAGAAAAAAAGTTATGCTTCTCTATGTTGCACACTAGGTCATGCAGATGCTTTGCATATCTTTTTTAAGTGTCTAGCTTCTATATTTGGCTCAAAAATCCATCTGTTCTGCTGCTTACTCATTCTGCCATCCACTGCTCAGGAAGGGCCATTTCTGAAGCTAGCACTGAGCCCGTCCTCACTCACCATGCATTCAGTCTGCTGTACTGTGCTGGGTCTGTTAATCCAATCACTGCAGTCTGCTCTGTAACCCCCTCCTCTGTTTTCAGACAGGAGTCTGATAGACCAGAAAGGATTAAACACAGAGGAGTGCTTGTCCCATCCTCCAGCTGAGACAAAGATGATACTGCAGCCGGGAAGGACCATGTTTTGGATGGTATGGGGACCCCTAGAGGTCTTATTTATAAGTATTTTTCAAAGGCTAATGTTTTGCTAAGTTTGGCAAGTTTTTAAAGTTTTTAAATCTGACAGTGCCCATTTAAAAAAAAAAAAAAAAATGCATTTAAAAACAGAAAAAAAAAAAAAAATTTATCTTCCACAGACACATCTAATTAATGGCTCAAATTAAATATGAGACATTCCAAATTTTTACTTCTTAATTGATTTAATAATTTATTATAATAGATTATCATTTTAATATTTATTTACCTAAAATTGTGAAATAAACTTCTCACAGACTCTCAAGCTGGTTTGGGCCTGTGGCCTATGAGCTATTAAGGGCATGCAAAGGATGTCAGGATACACAGTGCCTCATTAAAGGCAGGTTAAAACCAAGCTGCAGCCTACAAGAGAACAGCAGGGACAGAAAGTGACCCTAGAAAGAACCCAATGTGGAAAGAAAATTAGGTAAGAATAAGTTGTTTTCTATGACTGAGTGGGGAACAAAGTAGCTGTATTTATAAGTAGGCACATGAAGGGGGCACTGTTACTGAGTGGGGGACATTATTACTAAATGGGGGTACAAAGGGGGTATAAATACCATTTGGGTGCACAAAGGGAGTGTGATTACTGAGTGAGGCACAAAGGGGATATTATTATTTCATGGGGGCACAAAGCTTTATCGCCGAGTTGGGCATAAAGGGAGCATTATTACTGAAAAGGTAAGGTGCACAAAAGGGTACTTTTACAAAATTGCAAAACAAACATTATTGCTCAATAGGGGATTGGGCACTGTTACTGAATTGGGAGCATTATTGCTAAGTGGGGGTACAAAAGGAATATTGTTACTATTACCTCATGGTGGCACTACCACTGGGTGGGGCCTAAAGTGGATACTGTTACTATGTGCCAAAATTTTGGTGCAATTTTTGGTGCACTCATACAATGCCCCTTTAACATTAAGCCACGTTGAACGAGCTGCAAAATTGTCTAAAACACATAATAAATTTGATGGCAGCATCAAATTGTACCAACATTTTTTGCACATTTGTAATATTAAATCTATCCAATGATTTTCTGTAATTTTTTTTATCTATTACAGATATAAAACAGATATAGATATAAATCTATAAAACAGAGAGCAAATACAAAGAGTATCTCTCTGGGTGACCTGACACATCAGTACATAGTACACATCAGTGCACAGACAGCCCATTGGATTCATTTGTCCTATGGTGGTGCTGAAGAGATACATCCTGCTAGTGATGTAGCACCTCAATTTTATGGGGCCCTTCTAACGGGCCCTTCTAACAAAATGGTATTGTTCAAAGTGGTCAACCCCTTTAACCCCTTAAGGACCACAGGCTTTTTCATTTTTGTGCCTACAGACCCATATAAAGGCTTGTTTTTTGAGCCGCCAATCTTACTTTGTAATGACATCAATCATTTCACCGCAATTTCTGCGGCGAAACCAGAAGCAAAATATTTGAGGTGCAAAATTGTAAAAATAAAAAATTGGGGAATTTTAAGGGCTTTCAATTCAACGCAGTGCACTTTTCAGTAAAAATGTCAACTTATCTTTATTCTGTAGGTCCATACAGTTACAAGGATACCAAATTTATATAGGTTTATTTTATTTTACTACTTTAAAATAATTATAACTACGGTACATGCACCAAAATTAGTATGTGTAAAATTTTCATCTTCTGACCTCTATTACTTTTTCATTTTTCCATATACAGGGATATATGATGGCTTATTTTTTGCGCCATGAAATGCAGTTTTTATTGGTGCCATTTTGTTTTGATGGGACCTTTTGATCGTTTTTAATACATCTTTTGGGAATACAAAGTGACAAAAAATATGCAATTTTGAATTTTTTTACATGTACGCCATTGGCCGTGTGGTTTAATTAACATTATATTTTTTTACTTTGGACATTTACGTACGCGACAGTACCACATATGTTTATTTTTGTTTACATATATTAAAAAGGGGGTGATTCAAACTTTTATGAGGGAAGCGGTAATATCACATTTATAAATTTTTTTTTTTTGCCCCCATAGGAGACTATTACATGCAATCTTTAAATTGCATACACTGAACAATGCTATGCCATAGCATAGCATTCATCAGTGTTATCTGTGCTCGATTGCTTCAGCCAGCAGAGCCTGGCTGGAGCATCGAGGCACAGATCTGATGGCAAGGAGGCAGGTAAGGGCCCTCCTGCCATCCTCTCAGCTGTTCTGTGTGCCCCGATTCTCCGCGATGGTCCATAACAGCCTGTTGAGCTAACAGGCATGTGTTTTCTCCCGTTTTAGATGCCGCGATCAACCTTGATCCCGGCGTCTAAACAGTTAATACTGGACATCAGCTGATCAGCAATGTCCGGTATTAGCCACTAGTGTTGAGCGGCATAGGCCATATTCGCGAATAAAATTCGAATTGCGAATATTCGCGAGCAACACTATTAGCCACGGGCCCTGGTTGCTGATCGCAACCAGGGCCCACCAGGTATGAAGCACGCTCAGCTCCTGAGCACGCTTCACATAACAGGTGCCGGCAATGGATGTAAATATACGTCCATTATCGTTAAGGGGTTAAAGTGTACCTGTAATTAACAAAAACTTTGGATATAATGTAGATAATACCATTATATGAATATTTGTATTATACATTGGTTTACAAATTTGTATATTTTGGGGTGAAAAAATGCTGTCCTTGCAGCTATTGCCTGTGTGTCTCTGTGAAGAGAACAAATACAGGAAGTTAGAGCGGGACAAGCAAGGTTCTGTGCTGGCTCCTGGCTTGTCAATCATCCTGCTGTGTGAGTTGGGAGCATGTCACAGAGCCTCACTGCACAGAGCCCTGCTTGTCCTCACTAGTGTTGAGCGGCATAGGCCATATTCGAATTCGCGAATATTCGCGAATATATGGACGAATATTCGTCATATATTCGCGAATATTCGCATATTCGTAATATCCTCGATTTATTTTCGCATATACAACAAATTCGCACATGCGAAAATTAACATATGCGAAACTTTGCGTATACATTAACATAGACGAAAATTCGCATATGCGGAAATTAGCATATGCAAATGTTCGCATATGCGAAAATTCACACACCGGTCTCACACAGTAGTATTACAGCCTTCTTTACACCACACAAGCTGGAAGCAGAGAGGGATGATCACTGTGATGTGTACTGTGAAAAAAACAAAAAAGGAAAAAACATAAAAAAAAACAAAAAAAAAAGAATATTCGTAATTACGAATATATAGTGCTATATCCGCGAATATTCGCGAATTCGCGAATATGCGATATTCGCGAATAAAATTCGCATTGCGAATATTCGCGAGCAACACTAGTCCTCACTACATAGAGCCCTGCTTGTCCTCAGTGCACAGAGTCCTGCTTGTCCTCTGTGTACAGAGCCCTGCTTGTCCTCTGTGTACAGAGCCCTGCTTGTCCTCAGTGCACAGAACCCTGCCTGTCCTCAGTGCACAAAGCCCTGCTTGTCTTCAGTGTACAGAGCCCGGCTTGTCCTCAGTGCACAGAGCCCTGCTTGTCCTCAGTGCACAGAGCCCTGCTTGTCCTCAGTGCACAGAGCCCTGCTTGTCCTCAGTGCAAAGAGCCCTGCTTGTCCTCAGTGCACAGAGCCCTGCTTGTCCTCAGTGCAAAGAGCCCTGCCTGTCCTCAGTGCAGAGATCCCTGCTTTTCCTCAGTGCACAAAACCCTGCTTATCATCAGTGCACAGAGCCCTGATTTTCCTCAGTGCACAGAGCCCTGCTTATCATCAGTGCACAGAGCCCTGCATTTCCTCAGTGCACAGAGCCCTGCTTGTCTTCAGTGCACAGAGCCCTGCATTTCCTCAGTGCACAGAGCCCTGCTTTTCCTCAGTGCACAGAGCTCTTCTTTTCCTCAGTGCACAGAGCCCTGCTTGTCCTCAGTGCACAGAGCCCTGCTTGTCTTCAGTGCACAGAGCCCCGCTTGTCCTAAGTGCAGAGAGCCCTGCCTGTCCTCAGTACACAGAGCCCTGCTTTTCCTCAGTGCACAAAACCCTGCTTGTCCTCAGTGCACAGAGCCCTGCTTTTCCTCAGTGCACAGAGCCCTGCTTATCCTCAGTGCACAGAGCCCTGCTTGTCTTCAGTGCACAGAGCCCTGCTTTTCCTCAGTGCACAGAGCCCCGCTTGTCCTCAGTGCAGAGAGTCCCGCTTGTCCTCAGTGTACAGAGCCCTGCTTGTCCTCAGTGCACAGAGCCCTGCTTGTCCTCAGTGCACAGAGCCCTGCTTGTCCTCAGTGCACAGAGCCCTGCTTGTCCTCAGTGTACAGAGCCCTGCTTGTCCTCAGTGTACAGAGCCCTGCTTGTCCTCAGTGTACAGAACCCTGCTTGTCCTCAGTGTACAGAGCCCTGCTTGTTCTCAGTGTACAGGGTCCTGCTTGTCCTCAGTGCACAGAACCCTGCCTGTCCTCAGTGCACAGAGCCCTGCTTTTCCTCAGTGCACAGAGCCCTGCTTGTCTTCAGTGCACAGAGCCCTGCTTGTCCTCAGTGTACAGAGCCCTGCTTGTCCTCAGTGTACAGAGCCCTGCTTGTCCTCAGTGTACAGAGCCCTGCTTGTCCTCAGTGTACAGAACCCTGCTTGTCCTCAGTGCACAGAGCCCTGCTTGTCTTCAGTGCACAGAGCCCTGCATTTCCTCGGTGCACAGAGCCCTGCTTGTCCTCAGTGCACAGAGCCCTGCTTGTCTTCAGTGCACAGAGCCCCGCTTGTCCTCAGTGCAGAGAGTCCCGCTTGTCCTCAGTGTACAGAGCCCTGCTTATCCTCAGTGTACAGAGCCCTGCTTGTCCTCAGTGCACAGATCCCTGCTTGTCCTCAGTGCAAAGAGCCCTGCTTGTCCTCAGTGCACAGAGCCCTGCTTGTCCTCAGTGTACAGAGCCCTGCTTGTCCTCAGTGTACAGAGCCCTGCTTGTCCTCAGTGTACAGAACCCTGCTTGTCCTCAGTGTACAGAGCCCTGCTTGTTCTCAGTGTACAGGGTCCTGCTTGTCCTCAGTGTACAGAGCCCTGCTTGTCCTCAGTGTACAGAGCCCTGCTTGTCCTCAGTGCACAGAACCCTGCCTGTCCTCAGTGCACAGAGCCCTGCTTTTCCACAGTGCACATAGCCCTGCTTGTCTTCAGTGCACAGAGCCCTGCTTGTCCCCAGTGTACAGAGCCCTGCTTGTCCTCAGTGTACAGAGCCCCGCTTGTCCTAAGTGCAGAGAGCCCTGCCTGTCCTCAGTACACAGAGCCCTGCTTTTCCTCAGTGCACAAAACCCTGCTTGTCCTCAGTGCACAGAGCCCTGCTTTTCCTCAGTGCACAGAGCCCTGCTTATCCTCAGTGCACAGAGCCCTGCTTGTCTTCAGTGCACAGAGCCCTGCTTTTCCTCAGTGCACAGAGCCCCGCTTGTCCTCAGTGCAGAGAGTCCCGCTTGTCCTCAGTGTACAGAGCCCTGCTTGTCCTCAGTGCACAGAGCCCTGCTTGTCCTCAGTGCACAGAGCCCTGCTTGTCCTCAGTGCACAGAGCCCTGCTTGTCCTCAGTGTACAGAGCCCTGCTTTTCCTCAGTGTACAGAGCCCTGCTTGTCCTCAGTGTACAGAACCCTGCTTGTCCTCAGTGTACAGAGCCCTGCTTGTTCTCAGTGTACAGGGTCCTGCTTGTCCTCAGTGCACAGAACCCTGCCTGTCCTCAGTGCACAGAGCCCTGCTTTTCCTCAGTGCACAGAGCCCTGCTTGTCTTCAGTGCACAGAGCCCTGCTTGTCCTCAGTGTACAGAGCCCTGCTTGTCCTCAGTGTACAGAGCCCTGCTTGTCCTCAGTGTACAGAGCCCTGCTTGTCCTCAGTGTACAGAACCCTGCTTGTCCTCAGTGCACAGAGCCCTGCTTGTCTTCAGTGCACAGAGCCCTGCATTTCCTCGGTGCACAGAGCCCTGCTTGTCCTCAGTGCACAGAGCCCTGCTTGTCTTCAGTGCACAGAGCCCCGCTTGTCCTCAGTGCAGAGAGTCCCGCTTGTCCTCAGTGTACAGAGCCCTGCTTATCCTCAGTGTACAGAGCCCTGCTTGTCCTCAGTGCACAGATCCCTGCTTGTCCTCAGTGCACAGAGCCCTGCTTGTCCTCAGTGCACAGAGCCCTGCTTGTCCTCAGTGTACAGAGCCCTGCTTGTCCTCAGTGTACAGAGCCCTGCTTGTCCTCAGTGTACAGAACCCTGCTTGTCCTCAGTGTACAGAGCCCTGCTTGTTCTCAGTATACAGGGTCCTGCTTGTCCTCAGTGTACAGAGCCCTGCTTGTCCTCAGTGTACAGAGCCCTGCTTGTCCTCAGTGCACAGAACCCTGCCTGTCCTCAGTGCACAGAGCCCTGCTTTTCCACAGTGCACAGAGCCCTGCTTGTCTTCAGTGCACAGAGCCCTGCTTGTCCCCAGTGTACAGAGCCCTGCTTGTCCTCAGTGTACAGAGCCCTGCTTGTCCTCAGTGTACAGAACCCTGCTTGTCCTCAGATCACAGAGCCCTGCTTGCTCTCAGTGTACAGGGTCCTGCTTGTCCTCAGTGCACAGAGCCCTGCTTTTCCTCAGTGTACAGAGCCCTGCTTGTCCTCAGTGCACAGAGCCCTGCCTGTCCTCAGTGCACAGAGCCCTGCTTTTCCTCAGTGCACAGAGCCCTGCTTGTCTTCAGTGCACAGAGCCATGCTTTTCCTCAGTGCACAGAGTCCTGATTGTCCTCAGTGCACAGAGCCCTTCTTTTCCTCAGTGCACAGAGCCCTGCTTGTCCTCAGTGCACAGAACCCTGCTTGTCCTCAGCGCACAGAGCCCTGCTTGTCCTCACTGCCCATAGCCCTTCTTGTCCTCAGTGTACAGGGCCCTGCTTGTCCTCAGTGTGCAGGGCCCTGCTTGTCCACAGTTCACAAAGTCCTGCTTGTCCTCAGTGCAAAGAGCCCTGCCTGTCCTCAGTGCACAGAGCCCTGCTTGTCCTCAGTGCAAAGAGCCCTGCCTGTCCTCAGTGCAGAGATCCCTGCTTTTCCTCAGTGCACAAAACCCTGCTTGTCCTCAGTGCACAGAGCCCTGCTTTTCCTCAGTGCACAAAGCCCTGCTTATCATCAGTGCACAGAGCCCTGCATTTCCTCAGATCACAGAGCCCTGCTTGCTCTCAGTGTACAGGGTCCTGCTTGTCCTCAGTGTACAGAGCCCTGCTTGTCCCCAGTGTACAGAGCCCTGCTTGTCCCCAGTGTACAGAGCCCTGCTTGTCCTCAGTGTACAGAGCCCTGCTTGTCCTCAGTGTACAGAACCCTGCTTGTCCTCAGATCACAGAGCCCTGCTTGCTCTCAGTGTACAGGGTCCTGCTTGTCCTCAGTGCACAGAGCCCTGCTTTTCCTCAGTGTACAGAGCCCTGCTTGTCCTCAGTGCACAGAGCCCTGACTGTCCTCAGTGCACAGAGCCCTGCTTTTCCTCAGTGCACAGAGCCCTGCATGTCTTCAGTGCACAGAGCCATGCTTTTCCTCAGTGCACAGAGTCCTGATTGTCCTCAGTGCACAGAGCCCTTCTTTTCCTCAGTGCACAGAGCCCTGCTTGTCCTCAGTGCACAGAACCCTGCTTGTTCTCAGTGCACAGAGCCCTGCTTGTCCTCACTGCCCATAGCCCTTCTTGTCCTCAGTGTACAGGGCCCTGCTTGTCCTCAGTGTGCAGGGCCCTGCTTGTCCTCAGTGCAAAGAGCCCTGCCTATCCTCAGTGCAGAGATCCCTGCTTTTCCTCAGTGCACAAAACCCTGCTTGTCCTCAGTGCACAGAGCCCTGATTTTCCTCAGTGCACAGAGCCCTGCTTATCATCAGTGCACAGAGCCCTGCATTTCCTCAGTGCACAGAGCCCTGCTTGTCTTCAGTGCACAGAGCCCTGCATTTCCTCAGATCACAGAGCCCTGCTTGCTCTCAGTGTACAGGGTCCTGCTTGTCCTCAGTGTACATAGCCCTGCTTGTCCCCAGTGTACAGAGCCCTGCTTGTCCCCAGTGTACAGAGCCCTGCTTGTCCTCAGTGTACAGAGCCCTGCTTGTCCTCAGTGTACAGAACCCTGCTTGTCCTCAGATCACAGAGCCCTGCTTGCTCTCAGTGTACAGGGTCCTGCTTGTCCTCAGTGCACAGAGCCCTGCTTTTCCTCAGTGTACAGAGCCCTGCTTGTCCTCAGTGCACAGAGCCCTGACTGTCCTCAGTGCACAGAGCCCTGCTTTTCCTCAGTGCACAGAGCCCTGCTTGTCTTCAGTGCACAGAGCCATGCTTTTCCTCAGTGCACAGAGTCCTGATTGTCCTCAGTGCACAGAGCCCTTCTTTTCCTCAGTGCACAGAGCCCTGCTTGTCCTCAGTGCACAGAACCCTGCTTGTCCTCAGTGCACAGAGCCCTGCTTGTCCTCACTGCCCATAGCCCTTCTTGTCCTCAGTGTACAGGGCCCTGCTTGTCCTCAGTGTGCAGGGCCCTGCTTGTCCACAGTTCACAAAGTCCTGCTTGTCCTCAGTGCAAAGAGCCCTGCCTGTCCTCAGTGCACAGAGCCCTGCTTGTCCTCAGTGCAAAGAGCCCTGCCTATCCTCAGTGCAGAGATCCCTGCTTTTCCTCAGTGCACAAAACCCTGCTTGTCCTCAGTGCACAGAGCCCTGATTTTCCTCAGTGCACAGAGCCCTGCTTATCATCAGTGCACAGAGCCCTGCATTTCCTCAGTGCACAGAGCCCTGCTTGTCTTCAGTGCACAGAGCCCTGCATTTCCTCAGTGCACAGAGCCCTGCTTTTCCTCAGTGCACAGAGCTCTGCTTTTCCTCAGTGCACAGAGCCCTGCTTGTCTTCAGTGCACAGAGCCCCGCTTGTCCTCAGTGCAGAGAGCCCTGCCTGTCCTCAGTACACAGAGCCCTGCTTTTCCTCAGTGCACAAAACCCTGCTTGTCCTCAGTGCACAGAGCCCTGCTTTTCCTCAGTGCACAGAGCCCTGCTTATCCTCAGTGCACAGAGCCCTGCTTGTCTTCAGTGCACAGAGCCCTGCATTTCCTCAGTGCACAGAGCCCTGCTTTTCCTCAGTGCACAGAGCACCGCTTGTCCTCAGTGCAGAGAGTCCCGCTTGTCCTCAGTGTACAGAGCCCTGCTTGTCCTCAGTGTACAGAGCCCTGCTTGTCCTCAGTGCACAGAGCCCTGCTTGTCCTCAGTGCACAGAGCCCTGCTTGTCCTCAGTGCACAGAGCCCTGCTTGTCCTCAGTGTACAGAGCCCTGCTTGTCCTCAGTGTACAGAGCCCTGCTTGTCCTCAGTGTACAGAACCCTGCTTGTCCTCAGTGTACAGAGCCCTGCTTGTTCTCAGTGTACAGGGTCCTGCTTGTCCTCAGTGCACAGAGCCCTGCCTGTCCTCAGTGCACAGAGCCCTGCTTTTCCTCAGTGCACAGAGCCCTGCTTGTCTTCAGTGCACAGAGCCCTGCTTGTCCTCAGTGTACAGAGCCCTGCTTGTCCTCAGTGTACAGAGCCCTGCTTGTCCTCAGTGTACAGAGCCCTGCTTGTCCTAAGTGTACAGAGCCCTGCTTGTCCTCAGTGTACAGAACCCTGCTTGTCCTCAGTGCACAGAGCCCTGCTTGTCTTCAGTGTACAGAGCCCTGCATTTCCTCAGTGCACAGAGCCCTGCTTTTCCTCAGTGCACAGAGCCCTGCTTGTCCTCAGTGCACAGAGCCCTGCTTGTCTTCAGTGCACAGAGCCCCGCTTGTCCTCAGTGCAGAGTCCCGCTTGTCCTCAGTGTACAGAGCCCTGCTTGTCCTCAGTGCACAGAGCCCTGCTTGTCCTCAGTGCACAGATCCCTGCTTGTCCTCAGTGCACAGAGCCCTGCTTGTCCTCAGTGCACAGAGCCCTGCTTGTCCTCAGTGTACAGAGCCCTGCTTGTCCTCAGTGTACAGAGCCCTGCTTGTCCTCAGTGTACAGAACCCTGCTTGTCCTCAGTGTACAGAACCCTGCTTGTCCTCAGTGTACAGAGCCCTGCTTGTTCTCAGTATACAGGGTCCTGCTTGTCCTCAGTGTACAGAGCCCTGCTTGTCCTCAGTGTACAGAGCCCTGCTTGTCCTCAGTGCACAGAACCCTGCCTGTCCTCAGTGCACAGAGCCCTGCTTTTCCACAGTGCACATAGCCCTGCTTGTCTTCAGTGCACAGAGCCCTGCTTGTCCCCAGTGTACAGAGCCCTGCTTGTCCTCAGTGTACAGAGCCCTGCTTGTCCTCAGTGTACAGAACCCTGCTTGTCCTCAGATCACAGAGCCCTGCTTGCTCTCAGTGTACAGGGTCCTGCTTGTCCTCAGTGCACAGAGCCCTACTTGTCCTCAGTGTACAGGGCCCTGCTTGTCCTCAGTGCACAGAACCCTGCCTGTCCTCAGTGCACATAGCCCTGCCTGTCCTCAGTGTACAGAGCCCTGCTTGTCCTCAGTGCACAGAGCCCTGCTTTTCCTCAGTGCACAGAGCCCTGCTTGTCTTCAGTGCACAGAGCCATGCTTTTTCTCAGTGTACAGAGCCCTGCTTGTCCTCAGTGCACAGAGCCCTGCCTGTCCTCAGTGCACAGAGCCCTGCTTTTCCTCAGTGCACAGAGCCCTGCTTGTCTTCAGTGCACAGAGCCATGCTTTTCCTCAGTGCACAGAGTCCTGATTGTCCTCAGTGCACAGAGCCCTTCTTTTCCTCAGTGCACAGAGCCCTGCTTGTCCTCAGTGCACAGAACCCTGCTTGTCCTCAGTGCACAGAGCCCTGCTTGTCCTCACTGCCCATAGCCCTTCTTGTCCTCAGTGTACAGGGCCCTGCTTGTCCTCAGTGTGCAGGGCCCTGCTTGTCCACAGTTCACAAAGTCCTGCTTGTCCTCAGTGCACAGAGCCCTACTCTTGTGGTGTCCCAGCACCAAAGGCTGTCCTGTGCGCTGAAGATCTCCTCAGGCATGTTTGCTGCTCCTGTGATGGGCCCACTGTTCTATTGTTTACTGTGTTTATGCCCTTTGCTGTATTTACTGTATTCTGGTATCATATGTGTACTGTACCCTTACAAATGAGATGAGGGTGGAGGAGTTGCTTCAGTCTAGCTCTGTGGAGAGTTATTTTCTGCTGTGTGCAGGGCTCCATGTGAGCTACAGTGCGGAAAGGAGGTGGAAGTAGTGTGAGGTGATACTGAGGGAAGCCTAAAGAAAAGCTCTTAATCAAGTTAACCCCACCATTCTGCAAGTGTTCCCCATACCAGAGTTGGTTAGTCATTTCCTGGTGGTGTCAGTAATTGGACCTTAGCAGAATCCTAGTCAGCGTGGGATATCTCTTAATCTCCAAGTCTCAAGTCTATCTAATTCAAGGGGGTGAAAAGCACTATAAGTCCCAGCAAGGCAACAGGGCTCTCAAGGGTTACAATGCAGCCCTTCCACTCTGCTCCATACTGTGAGTGTAGTGTCATCTACACCTGCCACAGTAAAAGATAGTTATCCATAACTTGGTGTTGTTGTGTTTATTGCCCCGTGTCTGGCCCAGGAGAAGCTGTTTCCATCTAGGACCGTGTATAGCTAACTGTGCCCTGGCGTCACATATTTACAAATATACCCTGCACCCCCCCCCCCCCATGTAACCACACTTGTCTATCCACACTTCCTGACATAAAAAGTTTTTAACCTCTTGGGGACGCCCTGCATCCCCGATCCTTAAGGACTCGTACGCGTACCTGTATACCCTGGTCCAGTATAACGGGTTTAAACCGTTCTCACGGCGGAGAACGGGTTAGACCCGGTGGGTTCCGGTTGCTATGGGCAACCAGGACCCACGGCTAATGCTGGGCATGGGTGATCGGGCCGATGCCCGGCATTAACCCTTTAGACGCCACGATCAAATTTGATCGTGGCATCTACAACGAAAGTAAAAGAATACCGGCAGCTCAGCGGAAGTAGAAGTAATTTACAAATCTGTTTAACTTTTTGTCACCAGTTGATTTAAATTATTTTTCTTTCCCCCCGCTGGAGTACCTCTTTAAGGTTGTATGGAGCCAAAATGAAGTCATATCCATGAGGCCTTAGAACAGTGCTCTCAAACTCTGGCCCCTTCAGACCTTGCAAAACTTCAACTCCCAGCATACCCAGACAGCAGTTTGCTGTCTGGGCATGCTGGGAGTTGAAGTTTTGCAACGTCTGAAGGGGCCAGAGTTTGAGACCTCTGCCTTAGAATGACCAATAACTTATCACCTCTTATGTTCAGGATAATGTATAACTATCTATAGTAGGACATTTCACCTAAGTCTACAGAGATACAGCTTTTTCCTTCTGGTGGAGGGCCATTTTTGCCAATAGCTTCTCCCAGACCCTAAAATCTGTATCAGCATTCACTTACATTCCTGCCAGGTTTCCTCTCCTCTACAGCTCTGCCGATTTCTTATGATCAGTCACGAGCCAGGAAGATCAAAGAAGAGAGAGAGGATTTTGTATGCTTTCTATTCGTTTCCAAGCATCCACATATCCATATTGCCAGATAAGTTGGCCTCCATTTTCTGAGCAAGTTACACAATCGTTCTTGTTCTTCTGAAGTTATAAAACATCAAGGGGTTTTTGGAAAGCAGACTTTTCACATCAAGGCTGCACGTGCGAGATGAAGGTGGACATACTGATCTAAAAAATACTCCTCGAAATATCAGTTCTCCAATTTCCAAGACAAACAGAGACAACCGTAGGTTGGTGGAATGTGAACTGAGGTCACAGAGACATAGACATAGAAAAGACTCTGTCAACAGTGATTTTATTATTGACCGGATAGATTAGAGAGTTTATGGAATAGGTTAGCAAACCCTTAGACAAAAAAATAACATTTCTGCCTGTTAAACATGATAAGGAGAGCTCTTTATTTATTTACTTGGGCTGTCTACTTAGATGACATTTACTGTCTATACTGGTGGAGACTCCCTTCTGTCAGAATCAAAAAGAAAGGAAACTTGTAGTGTATTATTATAGGCAAAAATGAAGCAGCTAACTCATGGAGTATACTAGGGCCAACTCCAGGTGCATGTGGACCCTTAACATGGTCATACATTTTAGGATGCATTCACATCACGATGGCAGTCTACGGCTGCCGGATCCGGCTGGGGGACAGGAAAACCGGGCGGACCCGGACCCCTTTTCATTTATTTGATTAAGCTGACCGGAGTCAAACAGTGACTTCGGTTGACTCATTTTTGCCCTGTATCCGGTTTTGTGACCGGACCTAAAACCGTAGTATACAATAGTTTTAGGTCCGGTCACAAAATAGGAAACAGGGCAAAAATGAGCTGACCGAAGTCCCTGTATGACTTCGGTCGGCTCACTAAAGTAAATGGGTTTCAGTGCCGGCTGCAATCATGATGTGAATGCAGCCTTAGATGGGTGCCACATTTGGCTGACCGTAACCTAATATGTACAGCCAGCTTAAAAGAATATTACAGTGTGATAGATAATGCAGGGAATGTAGTCAAATAAAAAGCTATACCCACTGCCACTTCCGTTTGTCTCCTTCTGGTCTCTTCAGGTCTTCTCCCTGTGTCAAAGATGAGCACTCTGAGCAGGACCTGACTTCTCGGCTAATCATTGGCTAAAGTGGGACACCACAAAGGCCAGTGATTGGCTGAGTTAGCAGGTCCTTTTTCTGGTCTCTTCAGGTCTTCTCCCTGTGTCAAAGACGAGCACACTGAGCAGGACCTGACTTCTCGGCCAATCATTGGGTAAAGTGGGACACCACAGAGGCCAGTGATTGGCTGAGTAAGCAGGTCCTTTTTCTGGTCCCTGTGTAAAAGACGAGCACTCTGAGCAGGACCTGACTTCTCGGCCAATCATTGGCTAAAGTGGGACACCACAGAGGCCGGTGATTGGCTGAGTAAGTAGGTATTTTTTCTGGTCCCTGTGTCAAAGACGAGCACTGTGAGCAGGACCTGACTTCTCGGCCAATCATTGGCTAAAGTGGGACACCACAGAGGCCTGTGATTGGCTGAGTAAGCAGGTCCTTTTTCTGGTCTCTTCAGGTCTTCTCCCTGTGTCAAAGACGAGCATTCTGAGCAGGACCTGACTTCTCAGCCAATCATTGGCTAAAGTGGGACACCACAGAGGCCAGTGATTGGCTGAGTAAGCAGGTCCTTTTTCTGGTCCCTGTGTCAAAGACGAGCACTCGGAGCAGGACCTGACTTCTTGTCCAATCATTGGCTAAAGTGGGACACCACAGAGGCCGATGATTGGCTGAGTAAGCAGGTCCTTTTCCGAAAACTCATCTCAGACACGGGAAGAAGACAGGGACATTGGGTGACAAATGGGAGCTGCAGCAGGATTGGTAGGGGAATGGGGTAGACAAGTTTAGGTTGTTTTTGAATTTTATTACATGTTAATGTTTTGCCCACATTGAAATACTTCTATAGTATATGGTCACACGTAACGGATCCACAGCGTATTTTACGCTGCAGATCTGCTGATGACTTTTTCCATAGTGTGCCTACAGCTGTTGACACAGATCCCCCCCTCCTTTCCCCCGCCACAGCTGGAGGCACACTATGGGTTGGGTCACACTATGGGGCGTAAAATGAACTGCGGATCCATTATGTGTGACCCTACCCTATAGGAGTATTTCAGTGTGTGGGAAAGACATTAACACAGTGCTGGGGATGTACCGTATTTTTCGCCGTATAAGACGCACTTTTTCTTCCCCAAAACTGGGGGGAAAAAGTCGGTGCGTCTTATACGGCGAAAACACCCCTATAGCGGCGGTCCCTGCGGCCATCAACGGCCGGGACCCGCGGCTAATACAGGACATCACCGATCGCGGTGATGCCCTGTATTAACCCTTCAGACGCGGCGATCAAAACTGACGGCCACGTCTGAAGGGAAAGTGACACTAACCCAGCTGTTCAGTCGGGCTGTTCGGGACCGCCGCAATTTCACCGCAGCAGTCCCGAACAGCCCGACTGAATAGCTGGGTTAGTGCTTACAGGACACCGGGAGGGACCTTACCTGCCTCCTCGGTGTCTTCTCTGTTCAGGGATCCCCTGTATGGCCGGCGCTCTCCTTCCTCGTCATCACGTCGTCGCGTACGTGCGTCGGCGTGCGTAACGACGTGATGGTGGCGACGGAGAGCGAGGATACCCGGCCGGCAGCAGAGACGTTCTGGAGCGACGGCGACAGTGATGGAGCGACATCCAGGGCAGCGGTGACGGGTCCGGAGCGGCGGGGACACGTGAGTATTACCTCCTATGCAGTGGTCTTCAATCTGCGGACCTCCAGATGTTGCAAAACTACAACTCCCAGCATGCCCGGACAGCCAACGGCTGTCCGGGCATGCTGGGAGTTGTAGTTTTACAACATCTGGAGGTCTGCAGGTTGAAGACCACTATTGGGTTCGAAATCTTTATTTTTTTAGATTTTGCACTTATAAATTGGGTGCGTCTTAATAAAATGCTAAAACAATCTAAACTTGCCTACCTCCATTCCCCTTCCGGTCCTGTTGCAGCTCCCATTAAGTATGACGCTACCCTAAGGGTGTGTTCAAATCTGCGCAGGATACTGTGTGTGTGTGTGTGTGTGTGTGAACATTCCCTTAGGGTCTATTAACATGTACAGTATCCTGTGCAGGATTTGATGCACATGATTTAAAGCTGTGTCCAGTCATTTTGTTTACATTGAAATCTGCTGCAGAAAATCCTGCAAGTCAAATCCTGTACATTAAATATGGGCAGGATACTGTACCTATGAACACACCCCTAGGGTTTATTCACAAGTACAGAATCCTGCGTTGATGTTGAAAAATTAGAAAAACTATAACCCCTTCAATAACACAGCTCACAATTACAGGCACTTTGTAACATCACCGATTCTATGTCTACGTAATACTGTTTTTTTTGTTTTTTTTGCATTGGCACTATGCTGCCAATTAATTTGTTTTTGACCATGACCTCATGACATAATAAATCCATGAATTTCATATAAATTTTGTAGCTTTAGTTCACATTTTTCATATTGTTTTATTCTTTTTTATTTTGTTTTGACCCTTTTGTTTTGCCATTACCATAGTAACCTCTTCATTGAGTTTATATGTTCTCCTGCTTGTATGGATTGTCACATCATCCAAAAATAGATAAGTTAGTGCCTTTCAACAAAATTTGCCTTTTTTCATATTCAACATAGGAATTTAGCAAATGTTCAAATTCTCTGCTGCAGCAAAGCAGGGAAGATTAACCCCCTAAGGACATGTCTCTTTTGGGTCTTTCAGACTATGATTTTTTGTTTTTACATGGCAAGGTGTAGTTTTTAATGGTGCAATTACAGCTAATTTATGAACTTTTCTATATTTTTAAAATTTTTGGGAGGGGGGAGAATTTTTATGGGCAAAATGATTTTGTGACGCTGCATTTCAAAACCCATACCCATTTCATCTTTTTATCGAAGAAAGTGTAAGAGGGCCGTTTTTTTTTGCAGAATTGTGAAAGAAGAACACATATCAGTGTTATATGGTAGTTAAAGGGGTACTCTGGTGAAAACCTTTTTTCTTTTAAATCAACTGGTGGCAGAAAGTTAAACATATTTGTAAGTTACTTCTATTAAAACATCTTAATCCTTCCTGTACTTATTAGCTGCTGAATACTACAGAGGAAATTCTTTTCTTTTTGGAATGCTCTCTGATGACATCACAACCACAGTTCTCTCTGCTGACGTTATTATAATAATAATAACGTTTTATTTATTTATTGTTGTCCTTAGTGGGATTTGAACCCAAGTCCCAAGCATTGCAAGGCAGTAGTGCTAACCACTAAGCCACCATGCTGCCCTTAGCATACATCTGCTATGCATGGTTGCTAAAATCGACAGAGATGTCAGCAGAGAGCATTGTGCTCGGGATGTCATCAGTGTTCCAAAAATAAAGGAATTTCCTATGTAGCATTCAGCAGCTAATAAGTACTGGAAGGATTAAGATTTTTTAATAGAAGTAATTTACAAATCCCCCAATTTCTCTCGAGTAAGGAAATACCTCATATGTGGATGTAAATTGTTCTGAGAGCGCAGTAGAAGGCTCAGAAGGGAAGGAGAGGGAATTTTGCTGAAATGGTTTTTGGGGGGCATGTCAAATTTAGGAAGCCCCTATGGTGCCAGAACAGCAAAAAAAATAAAAAAATTAAAATAAAAACACATGGCATACTATTTTGGAAACTACACCCCTTAAGGAATGTAACAATGGGTAAAATGAGCCTTAACATCCCACAGGTGTTTGGCAACTTTTCGTTAAAGTTGGATGTGTAAATGAAAAAAAAAAAAATGCTGGTTTCCCCCCAAATTTTGCATTTTTACAAGGGGCAATAGGAGAAAATACACCACAAAATTTGTAACCCCATTTTTTCTGAGTATGAAAATACCCCATGTGTGGACGTCAAGTGCTCTGCGTGCGAACTACAATGCTCAGAAGAGAATGAGCACCATTGAGCTTTTGGAGAGAGAATTTGTTTGGAATAGAAGTCGGGGGCCATGTGCGTTTACAAAGCCCCCCGTGGTGTCAGAACAGTGGACTCCCCCACATGTGACCCCATTTTGGAATTTACACCCCTCATAGAATTTAATAAGGGGTGAAGTGAGCATTTACACCCCACTGGCGTTTGAGAGATCTTCGAAACAGTAGGCTGTGCAAATGTAATTTACATTTTTCATTTTCACGGACCACTGTTCCAAAAATCTGTCAGACCCCTATGATGCATTAATGTTCACTGTATCCCTTATTACATTACGTGAGGAGTGTAGTTTCATAAATCTGGTCACATGTGGGGTGGTCCATTGTTCTGGCACTATGGGGGATTTGTAAACACACGTGGCCTTCAATTCCCATCAACTTTTCTCTCCAAAAGCCCAATGGCACTCCTTTTCTTCTGAGCATTGTAGTTCGCCCGCAGAGCACTTTACATCCACATATGGGGTATGTTCTTACTCAGAAGAAATGGGGTTACACATTTTGGGGGGCCTTTTTCCTATTTAGCCTTGTTAAAATGAAAAACTTAGGGTAACACCAGCATTTTAGTAAAACATTTTTTTTTTCATTTTCTCATCCAACTTTAACGAAAATTCATGTGGGGTGTTAAGGCTCATTATACCCCTTGTTATGCTCCATGAGGGGTGTAGTTTCCAAAATGAGGTCACATGTGGGTATTTTTTTTTTGTTTTGCGGTTATGTCAGAACCGCTGTAAAATCAGCCACTCCTGTGCAAATCACCAATTTAGGCCTCAAATGTACATAGTGCGCTTTCACTCCAGAGCCTTGTTGTGTGCCCGCAGAGCATTTTACGCCCACATAATGGGTATTTTCGTACTCAGGAGAAATTTCGTTACAAATTTTGGGGGAATTTTTTTCTTTTTACAATAACATGCTGATGTGACCTCAACTTACCTCTTCATAAGTAGTGTTGAGCGGCATAGGCCATATTCGAAGTTGCGATATTTCGCGAATATATGGACGAATATTCGTCATATATTTGCTAAATACGCATATTCGTAATAATCGCGTTTTATTTTCGCATACGCGAAAATTCGCGTATGCGAAAATTTGCGTATGCGCAAATTAGCATATACAAAAATTAGCATAAGCGAAAATTCTCATATGCGAAAATTGGCATATGCTAATTTTCGCATATGCGAAAACTCTCCCGGCGGTCTCTCACAGTAGTATTAGAGCCTTCTTTATACCACACAAGCTGGAAGCAGAGAGGGATGATCACTGTGATGTGTACTGTGAAAAAAAATAAGAATATTCGTAATTACGAATATATAGTGCTATATTCGCGGATATTCGCGAATAAAATTCGCATTGCGAATATTCGCGAGCAACACTATTCATAAGGGGCATAAGGAGAAAAAGCCCACCAAAATTTGTTAGGCAATTTCTCCCATGTACAGAAAAACCCCATATGTGGCACTAAACTGTTTCCTTGAAATACGACAGGGCTCCGAAGGGAACTGCATAGGGACTGACCCGGATGCAAGAATTACACTTGCCTTCTCCTCTAAAATTACCCTACGGCAGTGTTTCCCAAACAGGGTGCCTCCAGCTGTTGCAAAACTCCCAGCATGCCTGGAGAGTCAATGGCTGTCCGGCAATACTATGAGGAGCTGGAGGCTCCATTTTGGAGATAGTGCCTTACCAGAAGATTTTCATTTTTATTGGGGGGAGGGGTAAACTGTGTAGAGCTATGTGTATATGTAGTGATTTGCTTTTTATTTTGTGCAGTGTAGTGTAGATTCACATGGGGGGAGCATTCACATGGGCGGGCAAACCTCTATCTGTTGCAAAACTACAACTCCCAGCATGCCCTTTGGCCCCATGCCAGGTAACGACTCCCGCCCTCTGAAATAGGGGCGGAGCGGGTGCCATTACAGGTCACCCCCACAGCAGGAATCCTGATTCGTCGGCCGGTAACGGTAACAGTCAGATCACCGGGGAGCCGATTGACCCGGAATTGCCGCAAATCGCCAGTCTCAGGACCCCTCCAGGCATTGTCATGGGATGCCTGCTGAATGATTTCGGCAGGCATCCCGGTCCAGTCCCCGCCCGCCAAGCAGCGGGGATCAGAAATACTCAGGGCGTACAGGTACGCCCTGAGTCCTTAAGAATCAGGGATGCAGGGCGTATGCATACGCCCTGCGTCCCCAAGATCATAAAGGGGTACTCTGGTAGAAAACACATTTTTTTTTCCAGATTTGTAAATTACTTCATATTTAAAATCTTAATCCTTCCAGTATTTATCAACTGCTGTATGATCCAGAGGAAGTTGTATATTTCCTTTCTGTCTGACCACAGTTCTCTCTGCTGACACCTCTGTCCATGTCAGGAACTGTCCAGAGCAGGAAAAAATCCCCATAGCAAACCTCTTCTGCTCCAGACAGTTCCTGACATGGACAGATGTGGCAGCAGAGAGCACTGTGGTCAGACAGTAAAGAACTATACAACTTCCTCTGCAGCATACAGCAGCTGATACGTTTTGGAAAGATTTCGATTATTAAATAGAAGTAATTTCAAAATCTGTTTAACTCTGGCATGAGTAGATTAGAAATTTTTTTTCCCACCGGAGTACCCCTTTAAAAACATATAGTCTGGAGCTAACTCATTGACCTCTATGGGAGAGTTTTCTAGGCATGTTCTGTGACCTTTGTTCAGGGAGGAGTAGAAAGGGAGCCATGACCATCACCTAGTGTGAATGGTGAATCCTGTTCTATCTATATGTAGGTGTCAACTTTTACTTTAATCCTGTCTGTAATAATAATGTGGAACATTATATATATATATATATATATATATATATATATATATATATATATATATATATATACAGTTCATAACGCCAGGGTAACGTTAACCACCACGTTCCCAACTTTAGACAGTTCTCCTGGGTTATGGAAAACAATCTTTTACTGAGGCAGGAATGTTGGCAAAATCCTTTACAGTACAGATCAGAATAGGAAGATGCAGATTAACCCTTGGGAGCCTGTTTCTTTGCTGGGACTTGTAGTTACTTTCGCTTGACTGTATTATAGTTACTTCAGACTTTATACTTTAACTTTAGACTTGTGACAACCCATGCTGACTTTAGACTGACTGAAGAATATTCCCCCTGGGCTTTTAGCTTATCACCAGGCTTGGAACTGTACCTGTGGAGTTCTTGGAAGTTGTGTGGTTGTAGATTTAAGACTTCTCCTCAGATTATTACAGACTTATCCCAGCCCATCTCCTCACTGTACCCTAGTTTACACTATCTGAAACTAGATTGAGACTAGACTGAACAACTCCTCCACACCCAACACTACTTAAGGATTAAGGTGGGGCATTCAATTGGGGCATCAGGATAACATGGTTTACCCTGCATGACTTCCCCTAAAGTTACAGTAACACTGATAAACATGTCAATAACACAAAATGGCAGCATAACAAAATACAATTTACTCTGGAGTAGTGGGCCCAGAACAGTGACACTGGAAGTGCCTGAGGCAACGTTTACCAGGCAGGACAACTTCCTGTACTGGGTCACCACATATGTAGCTATGTTTTGCCTGCCCAGGCGTAAGTGGTATGCGTACTTACCTGGGATGATCCTTGTCTCCCAGCAATGTAGGGTGTGTTTGGTTTGACCTAAAGTCACTGTCTTCTATGCAACTCTTTCATCAGGTCATATGGTCTTTCTGCAGGAGCGGTTGTGTCAGGAGACCTGATTTAACCCCCCCTACCCAACTATTATGTCACTAATGGCATATTTAAAATGCGTTTTTTAAACCAGACAATCCTTTTAAAGGGGTACTCCAAAGGATAGGGGATAAGATGTTTCACCGCGGGGGTCCCGCCGCTGGGGACCCCCGCAATCTTGTGTTCACCACCCATCTGTTTGAGCTGCATGCTGTGGTGCCAGCTCACAAACAGCCGGATGGCGACCACGGGGACGGAGTAAGGTGACGTCACGACTCCGCCCCCCCATGTGACATCACACCCGCCCCCGCTATTCAAGTCTATGGGAGGGGGCGTGACGGCCATCACGCCCCCTCTCATAGACTTGCATAGTGGGGGGTGACGTCATACAGGGGCGGAGTCATGATGTCACCATACTCCGTCCCTGTGGTCGCCACCCGGCTGTTTGTGAGCTGGCACCACAGCATGCAGCTCAAACAGGTGGGTGGCGAACACAAGATTGCGGGGGTCTCCAGCAGCGGGACACAACCGCGGTGAGACATCTTATCCCCTATCCTTTGGATAGGGGATAAGATGTTTCAGGGCTGGAGTACCCCTTTAAGAAAATTTGGTTATTTTTTAATAGATACATTTATAAATCTCTCCAAGTATTCTTGGACGGAATTCTATACTAGTCCAAAGACCATAAATAGAACTTTACCTCAAGCGCTCTTAATATCAAGCAACAATGAATGATTTGTAATCACATGATTCTAAATTCACATAGGAGGGAGAGGGCAGTAAATTGATTTAACTGTGTTTGCAGATGTTTTTCCCCGACCATAAGAAACAAGGGCAGTCATGATAAAGATGATAACCGAGCAACATCTGCTGAGTAGGTGAAAGAAGGAATGAAAACATAGTTCTCCTTCAGAGCGGTGCGGTTCAGGCCAGTGAACAGTCCTGCTGACTAAGGTCGTTTCATTGCTTCAATACAAAACATGCCTTTGAACTGAGCTGTCCCCTGTCTGTGGTTCGCTCTCAGTCTGGGCAGTCAGTCAAATAGTCATTAACACTTGGAATAAACAACTCTGTTTCGAATAAAAATTGAGGTAGAGTAAAAATTACATCGAGTTCCAGGAAACCATCTCTTCCTGAATTCCCTTCAAAAGTTTGTGTACGTTTGCAAGACAAAATATACATAAAAATATTATTTTATATAAAAAGGAACATTGATACTTGTGGCCTGGATTAAATCAGCGCCTGCTTCAATTAAAAGAAATTAATCTAGATAAGGATAAGCAATTCTTCGGAATCATCCCCCCCAATATAGAGTAATTTTTTGTTGGGACAGGAAACTGGATTCATCCAAATGGAATATTTTCCACGAGTTGCAGTACCATTCATGACCACTACCTGGCAATGTGGTTACTTTGGGATTGTTCCCTGTAAATTGACAGACCCCGCCCTATAAAGACTTTATAGCAGATTAGGATGTGCAGTATATTACAGTATTATAGTTTATACATAAGATACATGAACTTTTGTGTTTTCAGTCATTATTTCCACAAAACAAAATCTCCAACTTCACACTAATAGGCCTAAATTATGTTGATTTTTAATGCCTTCTGGAAATTGTAGTACTGAGCATCTTGCTCAACCTAAAAGAAGTGTTTAGGACATAATAGGCGTAATTACCTTGCCGATAATCCGATAATGTCCCGCCCCCGCACTGTCCCCACCGCACCGCACTGTCCCCACCGCACCGCGATCACACCCCCCCCCACCGCCCCACAGCACCGCGACGCACCCCCCCGCTCACCACGCCGCCCCCCCCCCCACCGCCCGCCCCGGCTCCATTGCCTCCCCCATCCCCGGTTTTATAATTACCTTTCCCGGGGGCCGGGGTTCACGCTACTTCTGGCTCCTGCTGCGTCCTGAGTTACGCTGTGCACTGCGCAGTGATGAGTGACGTCCTAAACGCGACGTCACTGTCAGTGCGCACAGTGACAGCGCCCGCTTTAAATCAATGATCTGCAGCGGTGTCGCGGGGGGGGGGGGGGATAAATAGCCGATAATTTATAATGGAATATCGGTATAAGTTATCGGCTATCGGCTTTAAACTCCACAGATTATCGGTATCGGCCCTAAATCGATATCAGTCGATCCCTAATAGATGCACATGATAAATGGATTTTTTGGGGTTTCAGAGCTGGGGCAGACAAGGATTAACTAATGCTAAATGCTCCTGCAGCATATTTCATCACCTATTGCAGCATATTTTATTGCTATGTCAGAATACCCCTTTAAACTCTTTACATCAGTCTAGTAACCAATATCAAATGAATTGTGGCATAAATGGTCCACAATCTGGTACAACATGACCAACGGAACGGTTCCGGCTTTAAAAAATGCTGCGCATTAAGAGGGGTTAAATCTAATAAGCTGCTTATTTTACAATGTTTTTCCCCTCTGCAGGTTGTAAGTTATAGCCGACTGGCTGGACCACAGAACCATGTTTATTCCACGACGACGCAATAAGACGCGAGTGAGATACACAAGAGAAAGCCTTGTCTGCTGGGCCTGTATTACATTTCACCATCTTTAGGCAATAAATTTAAATGGCAGCCAAATTTTTATGTGTAACATCTAACCCTCATTAACAGTTTCAATGGCCGTGCGTTCCCCCTAGGGGGCTAGCTACATGCCAAACAAAATACTTTGCTTGCTTCTTGGTTACACTTTCTTATAGATGCCATACAAGTATTAATATTTCTTATCCTTGTCTTAAAGGAGTGCTCCAGTGAAAAACTTTTTTTTTTAAATCAACTGGTGCCAGAAAGTTAAACAGATTTGTAAATGAATTCTATAAAAATTTTTTTATCCTTCCTATACTTATTAGCTGCTGAATACTACAGAGGAAATTATTTTCTTTTTGGAACACAACATCAAACACATGCTGCTCTGGACAGTTCTTAAAATGGACAGAGATGTCAGCAGAGAGCACTGTGGTCATGATGTCAGCAGAGAGCCCTGTGTTCCAAAAAGAAATAATTTCCTCTTTAGTATTCAGCAGCTAATAAGTACTGAAAGGATTAAGATTTTTTAATAGAAGTAATTTATAAATCTGTTTAACTTTCTGGCACCAGTTGATTTAAAAAAAAAAAAAAAAAAAAAGAGTTTTCCACTGGAGTACCCCTTTTAGTATACTGGAATCAAGTAAAAGGTCTAAACCTGACAATGGAAGTTAATGTTCTGCATAAAATCAAAGCAAAAAATACAATAAAACTATATGAATTCATCCTTTGTAGATCTTCTGCCCCCTCCCCCTTTGATGTGGTATTAAGCATCCATACTAAAACCTATGTACCTAAATTCAGAACTATAAAGATTTGACAAACATTAAGACTCCAGAAACATTAAACCCCAGCCCTTAACTAAATCCCACCCTGTCTACCATTTACAAGCCAACATGGAAGAAATAAAGAGATTAGCTCTGCTTATCTTGAAAGGGGTATTCCGGCCTTAGACACCTTACCCCATATCCATTCTGTGCTGGGTACCGCTCCAGTCTTGGAAACGCTGTTTTTCCAAACTGTCAGACCACACCCCCTTGTGATGTCATACCACACACCCTCGCCTCATGCCGGGTGCTGCACAGAGATCGCGGGGGTTCCCAACGGCCTTGGATAGGGGATAAGATGTCTAAGGCCGGACTACCCCTTTAATAGAGAAGAAAATCCAGAACATTTTAGCTTTTCTGTTTATTTTCATTATACCTTTCTTCCGGGCAGGGCCCTTTTCTCTAGGACCTATAAGGGTTTCTGTATAGATATTGAGCTAAAGAGCAACAGTAGTTGCACCCTCTTCCTAAAAGGAATATCTAGGGCTAGAACAATAATGCCTTAGTCTCTCTTCCTTAAAGGGTAACTCTCATTAAAATAAATTTTTGCTATTGCACTCCTTATGGTAAATAAAAAAGATTTCTAATATACTTTGTTTAAAAAAAAATTACGTTTTCTATGTTTTATTTGTGCTTAAAAAAGCTCAAGAGCACATTTTCCCCCATCTCAAACACAGACTTAGGACCGAGGTCCAAACACAGGAAGTGTAGCCTGAAGTGCTGAGGGGGTGTGTCCAGCCTCATCCAATCATAGCTCCTCTCACATTTAACTGCCATATGCTGTTGGTTGGACATCCCCCACCCCCTTAGCACTCCAGGATGCACTTACTGTGTTTGGGCTTCGGTCCTAAGTCTGTGTATGAGATGGGGGTAAATGTGCTCTTGAGCTGTTTTAAGCACAAATAAAACATAGAAAACTTCCTTTTTTTTAACCAAAGTATATTAGAAATCTTTTTTATTTACCATAAGGAGTGCAATAGCAAAAAATGCATTTTAATGAGAGTTACTCTTTAAGGAAGAGAGACTAAGGCATTTTTGTTCAAGCCCTAGTGCCCATTTAAACCCAAGGTGCAAGCTTAAAGGAGTACTCTGGAGCAAAGTTATTTTATGGCATTGTGCAGCTAGCACGAAGTTATATAATAAAGTCAATTACTTCAGTACTCACACTTGCATGCATCCCCGACTTTTCCGATATCCGGAAGTACAGTCTGCCAGAATTATGAATTTCGTACCCTGTGTGTTCAGACAACCGCGGCCATCTTGGAACAAAACGTCACCACTCTCATAGTCTTCTCCTCTCTAAGCCTGCCCACCTCGCCGCGATCCAGTCACTCCCATCCTTTGCATATTCATATAGTCTTCGTTTGCACAGCCGTCATTGGCTGGGCTGTGCAAACGCGTCAGAATATCCTCCGCCTATCAGCGCGATCCAGCCGCGCGTGCGCACATACAACCTCCCCGGGACCGGACATGTGATAATTGTAGGCCACTGACATCCCTGATAGATATGCTCGCGTAACTAACAGGGATATTCTACAAATGACTTAGTAACTTTTCTAGCGTAGCCTCAATTCAGAGCGCATGCTTGTGCTCGCATAGCTATATCTCTGCTGAGTGCAGCGGCGGAGCCATCTTTCATTGGTGCAGGGGAATGGAGGGGGAGGGAGACAAAGATGATAGGGGTGTGTTTAGGGGTATGGGTGGCAGCGGGGGGGCGTTTTTATTAAAATTATTAGGTAGGAGAGAGGGGAGGGGATGAGGAGGAGGGAGGCACAAGAAATTGTAGCAATGCAGCATGGGGGATGACGATTTTTACGTCATCCTCCACACCACCATAACTAGGAAGTGGCAGAAAATACAGGACCCCGCAGCGGGAGAATGGCTGGACCGATTTAAGAAATAAGTACATGCGCAGAGAGGTACAGCCATGGGGAACATAAATGCCCATGGGGGTATAAATGTTTAAATCGGAGTACTCCTTAAATTCTATTGGGGGCACTGGCCAGTTGGGCAGCAGTACAGAAGTGCATTGGTAGTGCTAGACATGTGCGTTGTTTAGGGGTCATGATATTCCAAGTGATATATTGCCATATTGGTTACCACCCAAAGGAATGGAGATATTGAAAAAAAATATACTATTTGTTACAAAAGTATTTTCACAATATATAGAACATACATATGGATGTATATTATCTTATATATCTTATATAAGACTCCCTAATAACGTTTTACTATGTAACAGGACACTTTGAATGTAGCCAGCACAGTGGCTCCTGGGTAATGGTCGGCTACAGACTTTCTGGAGTCATAGAATCGTTCTTCTCAGCCTTTTTTCTGGACCACAAATCAAACCTCTCATTAGAAATGTTTTAATCCAGCAGTCGGAGGTTATTCCTAATAGTTTCCATAATGAGCTTGGACTACGCTGAATTATGAACCCGGTCATTAGGTCAGAGAAAGCTGGAGTGATATGTGACATTACCACAGAGAAGAAGGATATTGGGGGAGATTTATCAAAACCTGTACAGAGGAAGAGTGGTGCAGTTGCCCATAGCAACCAATCAGATTGCTTCTTTCATTTTCCACAGGCCTCTTTAGAGGCCTGTGGAAAATGAAAGAAGCAATCTGATTGGTTGCTATGGGCAACTGCACCACTCTTCCTCTGCACAGGTTTTGATAAATCTCCCCCATTGTGCGTGCCAGTGTACGTCCTGAGCACAGGAAAATGATCATATAATATATTCTAGCCTGTAAAAGTGCTCACAGCCTAAATAAGGTAGAAATAATCATATAGTACTAATAGTGACCAGGTGCAGTAACCCTCAGCATAATATGCTAATATAATGTGTATTATTTCCGTAAAGTTCTCAGAATCTTTTCTAATATAGACTCCAAATTCCCTGCAAAGACATGTAAAGATATTCTGCCTGCTTGGAGCCACCACTAAAGGGAGCCAGGGAACCCACAAATGATAATAGAAAGATTTGTAGAGTTCATAGCAAAAGAAAAAACATCCAGTCCTGGCGCTTCTCCCAAAAGTTGTAGATTTATTAATAGTAAAATGCGATAAAATAGGAATTACATGCAGTGTTCAACGCATTTCGGGCTCGTACTGAGCCCTTTCTCAAGACATGCAGTGTCATCGACCCGAAACTCATTGAACTCTGCATGTAATTGTCACGTACCTGAATGCGGGCTGTCACGAAACTGGATGTGGATCCTCTACCTGTGTGGCTGATGACTCGGACCGTATCGGGGAGCGTAGTCTAAGGTGCTGCTGGTCTTCACCAGAGCCCGCCACAAGGCAGGATGGGCTTGCTGCGGTAGGCGACATCCAGGTCGCTACCCCCGATGCGGCTCGACCACACAGGTAACTGGACAATGCGGGTTACTGGAGGATGAGGCAGAGGCATAGTCAGCGTAACAGAAGGTCAAAACAGGCGGCAAAGATTCGGAGTCAAAAAACATAGCAGGAAGGTCAGGAAACACGGGTAGGCAAAACAGGCAATGGGAATGCTTTCTCTTAGGCAATGAGCACTGAAGATCTGGCAGAGGGGTGTGGGAGATGCAAATAATTTATAACATGGTGCACTGGCCCTTTAAATTCCAAAGCTCCAGCACGCGCGCGCCCTAAGGGATGGGGACGCGCACGCCGGGGCTGATAGGAAGCAGCTTCAGGAGTGGAGTGAGGCAAGAGACGGGGCAGGATTCGCATGCGGGCGCGTCCCGCGGTGCGAATCCCGGCCCTGTCGGCGGTCGGGGACACTGCGCTCACGGCCGGTGTCTGTGGCCGGAGCGCAGTATGCAACAGTAATGCCTATTTTATCCCATTTTACTATTAATAAATCTACAACTTTTGGGATAAGCCCAGAACTGGAAGTTTTTTCTTTTGCTCTGAACTCTACTGCTGACGGCTAGGATCCAGTGGAAAACCGGGAATTCCAGGGCTGCTGCCTCTTATATGCGAACAGAGATGTTGTGCTCTTAGCATAACCAACTTTGGTGAGAGGAATTGTCCTGTATACATTGCATTTTATACAAAAAGATATTACACTAGGATCGCGCTCTGATCCTCTTTTGTCCTCCAGCTAAATGGAAAGATTTGTGTTTTGGACTCACTCCTGGTATGAAGTGAAAATACTAATCAAAATTCTATTGGCTAGATCTAGTGATCAGCGGCAGGGGCCATATTCGAATTTGCGATATTTTGCGAATATATAGACGAATATTCGTCCTATGTTTGCGAAATTCCCATATTCGCTATGTTTTTTCCATGCGAAAATCGTAATGAAATACGTCTAGTGCGCATGCACGATTACATCTTTCAACTAACTAACACTGTACCCTACACTAGAACCTATCGGCTAAACTAACCTACCTTATCTAACACTGACTATCAATTCAGTACAGTGGTCCCTCAACATACGATGGTAATCCGTTCCAAATGGACCATCGTTTGTTGAAACCATCGTATGTTGAGGGATCCGTGCAATGTAAAGTATAGGACAGTAGTCTACAACCTGCGGACCTCCAGATGTTGCAAAACTACAACACCCAGCATGCCAACGGCTGTCCGGGCATGCTGGGTGTTGTAGTTTTGCAACATCTGGAGATCCGCAGGTTGAAGACCACTGTTAGAGGAAGTTGTACTGACCTGTCCCTGCCGCTCCGGACCATCACCGCTCGTCACCGCTGCCCGGGATGTCACCATCCATCGCTGTCGCCGCGTCCCCGAGGTGTCCCCGACGCTCCGGCAAGGCCTCTGCTTCCCTGGCATCCGCGCGCTCTGTCTCCGCCATCACGTTGTTACGCACGCTGCTCCTATTGGATGATGGGTCGGCGTGCGCAGCGACGAGATGACGACGATGGAGAGCGCCAACGATGGAGGGGATCCCGAAGAGGACGTGCCGGAGCCCCGAGGACAGGTAAGAAACATCACCGGAGCTCACGGGGCTATCCAGTGGCAGCTGAAGCAGTCTGCGCTGCCGGATAGCCGTTTATGCGATGGCCCCGACATACAAAAGCATCGTATGTTGATGCTGCCTTCAACATGCGATGGCCTCTGAGAGGCCATCGCATGTTGAAATTATCATATGTCGGGGCCATCGTAGGTCGAGGGGTCACTGTATATAATTTGATTTGCTTTTTAAAAAAAAAACAGCACAGACAGTGTTCAATCTCCTCTCACAACCACATGAAACTGCAAAAAAACACTGCTGTGAAGCATCTTATATAGTGAAGGGGTGGGCAACTTTCCTATTGGTTGCTAGGGATGTTGCTAACTAGAGATGAGCGAACTTACAGTAAATTCGATTTGTCACAAACTTCTCGGCTCGGCAGTTGGACTTATCCTGCATAAATGAGTTCAGCTTTCAGGTGCTCCGGTGGGCTGGAAAAGGTGAATACAGTCCTAGGAAAGAGTCTCCTAGGACTGTATCCACCTTTTCCAGCCCACCGGAGCACCTGAAAGCTGAACTCATTTATGCAGGATAAGTCATCAACTGCCGAGCCGAGAAGTTCGTGACGAATCGAATTTACTGTAAGTTCGCTCATCTCTATTGCTAACCTCTGACAACTGTATTTGCATCCTCACTTTTTTTTTTACACAGTACACATCATTGTTGTGATGTGTACTGCGAACATATAGCACTATATTCTAAACATTCACGAAATCGCGAAGTGCCGATATTCGCGGTAAAAAATCGCATTTTGAATATTCCCGCTTTAGATTTACTAAAATTGTCTTATTCTTAAAAAGTGTAAACATAGACTAGGCAGACTAAGAATGTGCCAGAATTATCATAATGTATCGGGATGTCAGATGAATCTGCCATACTCTTAGACTGTCTAGTCTAGTCTAGTTGGCTTAAACTGTGCCTGGATTTTGCACCAGAATTTTGGGGCATTTAATGATGACAAGAAAAAAGTGAGTTCAGTTTTGGTGTTGCGGCGGCCCAGCACATCTATACCAGCTGCTATGCCGAATATTATAACAATTGCTGGATAGTCAAATTTGTGTCTCAAGTGCTTAAAGGGGTACTCCGCCCCTAGACATCTTATCCCCTATCCAAAGGATAGGGGATAAGATGTCAGATTGCCGCGGTCCCGATGCTGGGGACCCCCGGGATCTCCACTGCGGCACTGCGCTATCATTACTGCGAAGAGCGAGTTCGCTCTGCACGTAATGACGGGCAATACAGGGGCCGGAGCATCGTTATGTCACGTCTCCGCCCCTCGTGATGTCAAGGCCCGCCCCCTCAATACGAGTCTATGGGAGGGGGCGTGGCGGTCGTCACGCCCCTGCCATAGACTTGCATTAAGGGGGCGGGGCCATGACGTCATGAGGGGTGGGGCCATGACGTCACGCTGCTCCGTCCCCTGTATTGCCCGTCATTACGCACAGAGCGAACTCGCTCAGCGCAGTAATGATAGTGCAGTGCCGCAGTGGAAATCCCAGGGGTCCCCAGCAGCGATCTGACATCTTATCCCCTATCCTTTGGATAGGGGATAAGATGTCTAAGGGCAGAGTACCCCTTTAAGGCCTATATCACTATATCCATAAATTTGTATTTCTGAAGTAAAACAATGCATAGACTGCATTCTCTACACAGTGTAAGGGGTTAAAGTTTGCTAACTGTGCATGCATTGTCTTTGCAAAATGTAATTTCTGTACAGTGGAAAGGAAGAATTGACACATTTTCAGCTCTTTTACAATAGTTTTCACACCCTGACCCCAAACCAACCCCTCTCCTGGGATTAGAGGTAGGAACAATGATTTAGTACGTCAGTATGAGCTTTGGCTTAAGTACAAGCATGCTCTGAAGAGGAGACTGGCACAGTGAGCCTCAGGTGTAGCTAGACACACTTCATACAAGTTTGCCACAATGGGGGAAATGGATCGAAACCTGTGCACAGGAAAAGTTGACCAGTTGCCTAATGCAATCTGATTGGTTGCTATAGGCAACTGGTCAACTTTTCCTGTGCACAGATTTTTGATAAATTTCCCCCAATATTCTTACTCCTGTCCCTGCTCCCTGAGCTAGGCTGAGTGCAGCCGCGATGTCTAGAGTACACTGTACATGCGCATGCCCGACTCGCAGCTTCTGCTTGTAGCGGCAGATTGCTGCATCCGCAGCATCAAATACGCACTGGATGCACTACGTGTGACCCTACCCTTAAAGGGGTACTCTGCCCCTAAGCATCTTAAGATGTCTGATCGCGGGGGTCCAGCCGCTAGGACCCTCCCCGCTTTCTTTGGCATAGCAGCCCAGTCAACTCCGCTCCGTGCCAGATGACGGGCAACCACAGCCATCACACCCCCTCCCATAGACATGAATGGAGGGCCCATGGCTTGACGTCACAAACCCCTCCATACCTCCAGCAGCCGTAGAGGAACAGCTTCCATTAAAAAGGACATTGTGGGCTCACAGAGGGACATACAGTTGTACCACTCGAGCCACATGACATCTCAGAAACTATTACCCCCACCATACCAACCCACTACAGTCATCACCACAAGCATTTCCTAATGCACATACAGTGACACCTCGACCTACGATGGCCCCGACATACGATCATTTCAACATGCGATGGCCTCTCAGAGGTCATCGCGTGTTGAAGGCAGCATCAACATACGATGCTTTTGTATGTCGGGGCCATCGCATAAACGGCTATCAGGCAGTGCTGACTGCTTCAGCTGCCACCGGATAGCCATTTACGGTGCCCCGTGTGCTTCGGTGATGGTCTCTTACCTGTCCTCGGGGCTCCGGAGTGTCCTCTTCGGGATCCCCTGCATCGCCGGCGCTCTCCATCGTCGTCATCACGTCGCTGCGCACACGGTCCCGTCATCCAATAGGAGCGGCGTGCGTAGCAACGTGATGGCGGCGATGGAGAGTGAGGATGCCGGGGAAGCAGAGGCCTTGCCGGAGCATCGGGGACACCCCGGGGACAGCGATGGAAGGCGACATCCAGGGCAGCGGTGACGAGCAGTGACGGTCCGGAGCGGCAGGGACAGGTGAGTATAACCTCCAATACCAGTGTTTTTCAACCTGCAGACCTCCAGATGTTGCAAAACTACAACACCCAGCATGCCGGGACAGCCAACGGCTGTCCGGGCATGCTGGGTGTTGTAGTTTTGCAACATCTGGAGGTCCTCAGGTTGTAGACCACTGTCCTATACTTTACATTGCACGGATCCCTCAACATGCAATGGTTTCAACAAACGATGGTCCGTTTGGAACGGATTACCATCATATGTTGAGGGACCACTGCACATGTCCCCTGGCGCAAAACAATGTTCAGCAGAATCTTCTTCAGGATTTTCCTCTTGTTCTAGATTCTGCTTGTTTTATTGTCAACTTTAGTTTCCTGGTGCTGGTGTTGGTCCAAATACATAATATGTTAATATAAAAAATATTTTCATAGCTGGCATAGTATAGACTGAACTCTTACCTAATTTAGTGTTGAGCGGCATAGGCCATATTCGAATTCGCGATATTTCGCGAATATATGGACGAATATTCGCTAAATTCGCATATTCGTAATATTTGCGTTTTATTTTCGCATATGCGAAAATTAGCATATGCGAAAATTAGCATATGCGAAAATTCGTACGCCAGTCTCACACAGTAGTATTAGGGCCTTCTTTACACCACACAAGCTGGAAGCAGAGAGGGATGATCACTATGATGTGTACTGTGAAAAAAAAATAAAAAAAACGAATATTCGTAATTACGAATATATAGTGCTATATTCGCGAATATTCACGAATTCGCGAATATGCGATATTCGCGAATAAAATTTGCATTGCGAATATTCGCGAGCAACACTATTACCTATGTCAGCCTTCCACACTATTATTCTTATAATATTCCCTTAGAAAACATTTAATAGGCCTCAAGTTCCATCTGTTGTATAATTTTAAAATAGAGAGCAATGTTATAAAAAAAAAAAAATAAATGAAACAAAGGAAAAATCTGAATATCCAGGATGTGAGGCAGACAACAAACATTCTTCTGCAAATATGCGTTGCTTAAATGTTCCATCTGATTTTTATGAGTGGTTCAAATCATTGGGATGGCTTTGTGGCAGCATTAGTAAAGTGAGGATGTGTAAGATTGATGAAGGCCTTATCGGCCAGGCCAGACTAAGTTGCCTCCTGCTACTTTGTCCATAATCAATCTTTAACTTGTGCTCCTCAAGCTTTCTGGAGACACCATTTTAATCTTTGCAGTGTCATGAATCCTGGGTGTTCCAGAATGCAATCCAGCTGTGGATTCCTGAGGCTTACATGGGAGGACCCAACGCGCGATCTGTTAGTGTTAAAAAAAAAAATTAACCAGTCAAAGGGTTAGGCTCCCCATACAGCACTTACTACAGAAATCAAAGACAAGGGGAGGAATGTGATGAAAAACTCAAAGGCATATCTTGGCCACACACCGGAGATATCTCTTTAAGTGTATATGTCTAATTCTGCATATACATTTACTGGGACATTAAGCTACTTGTAATGGCATTCCCTTCTCAATTTAATTTTCTAAACATTTTTTCTCACAAACTCATTCATGTGGACGGATGAGTTTTCAAACATTTAATGATGTCAAGAAAGAAGTGAAAGGTTCTGAGGAGTTCAGCCTACGTGAGGGACCTGCCACCCCCAACTGTTCAATAACTGCACCTAACTGTGATCGTAGGCAATCATATGGAGGCCTGAGGTGGAGGCCAACAGATGAAAACTCATAATTCCTATTCACGAACAAAGTTCAACATAAAAGTTCAACATAAAGTTAAACTAAGCCACTGATTTTGGCAGGATGGGTTTAGTATCTAACGCATATAAGGTTCTCCTGATCTACAAAAAAAAAGGATACAGCATTCTAGATTTCAACATGGTCCATTCTGCTCCAATCCTGGAGAAAAAAGGCTGCTTTATAGGAGTCTGGCAGTGCCTTATAATCTTTTGTCCCACTGAAAAAATGCATGCTGTCATGTTCAGGGTAAGGTTCAGTGCAGACCTGAATCTCGCAGCAACCACTGTCCCAATACTTGGACAATCTGCCCTAAACATAAGCCCTCAACTGGGCAACAGCAGGGGTGTCAGAGAAGTTAGACAAGTTAAGTAAGCAACACATAGGCAGAAAGGTACAAAATCAGCAGACTAAAGTGTAAACCAAGGACAAGCCAGAGAGGCAAAACCTACAGGGGAATGCAGTACAAAATCTGAACCAGCAACAAGTCAAAACAAGCAAGGGTCAAACTAGGAGGGTAGAGTACCACAAAGTCAGCATGCAAACAAATAGTCAGGAACAAGCAATGGTCAGATAACAGGTCAAGTACACAGGGAATACAAGTGTAAGGAATGCTGGTGACGGTAAGAAACCGCAATCACATGTGACACCACTAATTAGCCTGCTATTTAAATCTCCCACCACCAGGAGGTGTAAGCATCAGTGTTACCTCCTTAAAGTGGTTATCCACCATAAGGTGATTTTAGTACATATCTGCCAGACAGTAATGGACATGCTTAGAAAGGATCTGTGCTTGTCTTGGTGCTAAATGACTATGTTGTGAGATTACCATAACACTGTGGCTAGCTTTTTGTGAACTGGTATTTCCTGTTTGAGTTTTCTTCTTTGCCTACAAATCCCATAATTCCATTTTCCTCCCTCCCACACATCAGCCACCCCACCCATTGAAACATAAATGAGCCGCATCCATTCAAAAGACCTGTGGTTTTCAATCAGGGTGCGACTAGTGAGGTCAGGTCTCGGCCACATTGCAACCTGGGAAAAACAGTCATTTCGTATGCTGTTAAAAATACATATGGGGGTGAAAATCCGTAACACACAGGTACAGACACTATATAATGAACTACGCTAACTTTACAGCCCCTGTAGCATAGTCAAATAAAAAAAAATCTTGAAATACCTCCTTAAGGCTGGGCTTACTGCATCATTGTTACTTCCATGCCTCTCTTAAAATCCAGGAGTTCTGTTTCCCCCTGTTTACACAGCAGGCGTTATCCCACATCTATCAGAATGGGGTGGAGCCTTCGTCTAATGGCGTTCGGTCCCAGCATCCATGCCTCACTGGACTGGCTTTTTATACTCCACTCACTCCAGTGTTTCTTGCCTGGAATATTGGCTTTAAGATTGCATGTCTTTTATCTCTTGCCTCATTCTCTGACTACTCTTGCTGTTTCTGTACTGGGCCGCTATCTCTGTTACCATCCCACCTAGTTGATGTTGCTTATACATTTAGTTTGTGCATTTTGTGTTTTTCCTGTTAACTGTTTAGTTTGTTGTTAACCCAGGGCTGGTACCACAAGTGACAGATACCCAGCTGGATGACAGTCCCTATACTGAATGCGAGAAAGGAGTTTGGAGCTCAAGGTCTTAAAAGTATATGGACAAAGATGAGTTAAAAATCTATTAATTTATTGTATTAAATAAAATAAGTGGTTAAATGCATATACAGGGCCCTTGTGGGTGGTTATGGTAAGATAAATGTACAAATGGTGCAAAAAAAATAAATATATATATATATATATATATATATATATAAAATGATAAATAAATAAGGATAGCAGCATAAAATATATATATAAAACCTTAAAAAGCTGAAAAAAGGGGGGGCCACCACTCAACTGCAGTAAAAACAATGCTGATAATAATGTTCCAATGTTCCAATATGAAGGGGGGAAAAGATTAGTCCTGTGCGGAATGCGGAATGATGTAAATCATGGAATAAACATACGGCATGTATGAGAAGATTGTGCCGATTGTTAACAATGTTCATCAATAATGCGCAAATGAGAGATGATCCTGTAATAGATACTGGTACACGGTACCGCTCACCCTTAGCCGTTTAAGAGAGTCCTTCCTGGTTCTTGCAGTGAGAGCGGCTGCTTGTGGAGTTCCGCGAGCCCTCTCAGTATGCAGACCTGGATGTGGTGAAGCGGGGGGTATCTCGCTAAGTCCGCTGTGCTGGCTACGGTGTGTAGTTCTTATTTCGCTGCAGTATGTTGTTCTTGTAGCACTTGCCGGCACATCTGACAGTGTGCAAGTACGACAGATGAAGTCAGCGAGCCGGCTTCTGCCTGGTGTAAAGTCTGCGCGCCAGGTCTGAGGTTTCCCAAAAGGTACGGACAAGGACTCCGAAAAATATATATATATCAGAGAGCGATATGAGATAAAATGTAGTATAGTAGTATTACAGTGGTGGTGGTGCTAAATCTATATTAGACACGTTTCGGAACCTCCATAGGTTCCTTCTTCAGTAAAATAGATATTTGCAATAAGGTGATGATAGGACTGGATATGAGCTTTACATAGACCTACTCATTAGTGCTGCTCTTAAAGTGATAAGGAAAAATGGGGGTGGATCAGGAAAAAATGGGGTGGATCCACACTTTCCATTAAAATGGGAATGGTCTGTCTAAAATAATAAACAACTACATTGACGTGGTCTGACATGGCAGGAGGTGCTCAACCCCAAGTGCAGTTGTGCACCTATGCTGGGGTGGAGGTCCAGCATTTGTGGTTCATTACTATGGGCAATCCCCAGCATAATGTGCATACAATGGAGGATGCCTGCAGATGGTCACAAGTACCACAATATAGGTGCACTACTGTGGTAGATGTAAACAATGACGTTAGCTAACCCTCAAAACTGATGTCAAATTAAGACATTAGCCAGTATATCCTTATATGAAGGACATACCTGAGCCCGCACACCAACGCCAAGGTCTAAAACAAAGTGTATAGTGCAGTAAATGTATTGAAGAATGTCCAAACATGTAAAATCGAGATATAATCAATCAGAGGTGCCACCGCAGCTAGCACCGCGGACCCAGCGAGATACTCCGCTCGCAGCTGCTCTCACTGCAAGGACCAGGGAGGACTCACTCAAATGGCGGTACCATGTGCCAGTATCTATTACAGGATCATCTCTAATTTCACTTGCGCATTATTGATGAACATTGTTAACAATCGCCACAATCTTTGCATACATACCGTATATTTATTCCATGATCCACATCATTCCGCATTACGCATAGGACTTTTTAAGGTTTTATATATATTTGATGCTGCTATCCTTATTTATTTATTATTTTTTATATGTTTTTTTTTTCTTTGCATATCTCTTACCATAACCACCCACAAGCGCCCTGTGGGTGGACTGTGTATATGCATTTGACCACTTATTTTATTTAATACAATAAATTAATTGATTTTTAACTCATCTTTGTCCATATATTTTTTAGACCTTGAGCTCCAAATTCCTTTATCGTATTCCTGTTAACCCTATTGTACCTAGGGTATTGGTGCAAAATTTGGCCAGCTTGGTCTATCTCTAATCTTGGTCTTGATCTCTGAACTATCCCATTTATCCTTCTGAATGAGTGCAAGGCAAACAATACAACACAAACACAGCACAAAAGTCGGGACCTTAATCACGTGACTGTGTGTGATGTTACCAAAGGTGATCATTAACTAGTTGATCAGTGACCAGCCAAATCTTTTGTTCAGTGGTTGCATGACAGCATCATGGCTAGCATTCCAAAAGGAAGCCATACTACTGGTGTAAATTAGGAGGCATATAAGGGACAACAATGCACATCATAATACATATAATACTGTGGTGGCCCAGTACAGGAGGTGTTACCCTGTACCCTTGCTGTCCTGTCAGGCAGCCTCCCTTCAGTGTCCCCTGGGCCCCCTTGCATCTGTCCCCCATGTAAATATGTTTATTTTGTATTATACTGTGTAATGTGTGAAGAAAGCGTTGTCACTTTAAGACTGTTTACCATGTGAGTTACCCAGGAGCTATCAGTGACCAGGTGACTTCAGGATGACCAATGGGACCTCCTAGAGTCTCCCCCATATAAGCCCTGGGTGGAGCCTCTGCTCTCTCCCTTGCTTCTTGCTGAGGTCTAGTCAAGTCATGCCTAAGTGTGTGTCCAGGGTCATAGGAGGCCTCAAGTCAAGTCTGCAGCCACAAGCTACAAACCTGCAAACCTGCCACAGTCACAGTTTTGTCAGTTACAAGATAGTCAAGTCAAAGTTATAGTCAAGCCCTTAAAGGGGTTGTGCGCTGCCCTGTCTTTCGGAGCTTCGCTCGCAGCGTCCGAAGTTCATTACTCCGAATGCTGTGTGCGGGCTTCCGTGTTTGCGGCCGCCCCCTCGAGACGTCACACCCGGCCCCTCGCGGTCGCGCCCCCTTTCCATAGACTTTCGTTGAGGGGGGCGGGCATGACGTCACGAGGGGCTGGGCGTGACGTCACGAGGGGGCGGCCGCGAACACGGAAGCCCGCACACAGCATTCAGAGTAATGAACTTCCGGACGCTGCGAGCGGAGCTCCGAAAGGCAGGGCAGCGCACAACCCCTTTTAGGTCTCTGAAGTCACTGGTCACCTCCATGGGCCTGGCTGATCTGTATAGACTTTTCCACCTGTCTAACCTCAGTAAAGCTACCGTTGTCTGTAACTCGGCGTCAGAGTCATTATTGCCCCCGTGCCTAGCCCAGGATCCAGCAGTATACCTTCGGGTGATATTGAGGAAAAACCACACCCTGGCGTCACAAATACAAGGGGTTGATGCCATCTACCCCTAGGGTAATTCCATCTGCCCTTTGCATCAAACCCTCTACCACAATACAGTAAGAGAAGAGGTGAAAATAAGACTTTTTTTGTCCATTTAGGCCCATATAGCAGTTTTCCCAACCAGCCTACAGCTGTTGCAAAACTATAACTCCCAGCATGACTGGATATCCAAAGGCACATTAGTTGGGAAACACTGCCATAGGGCATTGTCATGCATTCTGGGCCAAATTTGTAATTCAAAATTAAGAGAGACATTTTGGTGGTTGATCCATCTGAGACGTGGCCACACAGGCACATGGCCCTCTTCATTGACATCTATGAAGACATTTAAGCCAATGATTCCTATAAATTTTGAAAGAGAAAGACACACAAAACGCTTAAGCTCTTTTTGGCTTGTATCAGGGTTGTAGCTACGGTATATTGGGTGCAATGATAGTAGTTGTACTCAGGTCAAAGGATTTTTGGCACATAAAAGGAAATGGCAAGAAGAGGTCCCGTAGCAGATATTGCATTGAGCCCTAGAGGCTTCATAGAATGAGATCTTCAAAGAGCCATCAGAGAGCATAGAAGCGATGAGGAGACAAAAAAGCAGAGGCCACGTTTTGAGAGCGGATACCTCCCTTCATCAGACTGCTGTACTGCAATCTGAGGAAGGATGTGTCCCCTCCCAAAACGTGTTATTGTACAGTATACCATTTATTATTTTATGTTACTTTTTATTTGTGTTTTTATTTTGTCAACAAATTTGAAAGAGCTTTATTTATCGTTCAGTCGTCATTACAAGTCGTACAATAAATTACAATCACACAAAGCATGACAGTACAATATACAGCACAGGTTTCCTAAGCTATACACTATACCACATGCTACACTAACACTCCACTTCATCACTCGATATCGAAGAAACAAAGTGAAAAAACAACAACACATTACAGTCTGTGATCAGGAAGGGGGTTGGGGTCTAAGGGGGTAGGGAGGGTGGATCACATTTGACTTTTAATACAAAATATCCACAGAAGTCTCATTCTGAGCAATGCCTGCAACAGTGTTTCATTTTTCAGAGAGAACAGGAGGTGGAGTCCCCCTAGATCCTTAGTATGGCGCAGACTACAAGGCGTATGTATCAGGTGCCCTCCCATTTTATACATTTAAGCACATCATAATATAACGTGAATAATATAGTTAAGTCACAGAAACAACTACTGCAAATGTTATATGTTATTGAAAGAGCTTTACTGATCGTTCAGTCATTACAAGTCATACAATAAATTACAATCACACAAAACATGACAGTACAATACACAGCAAAGGTTATAGGTCACAACAATGTAAATGTACACCAACCGCACACGACCATACAGTCATTTGACAACAAGTACCTTCTGTATTTGCCCACTGCTCAGCGCACTTGTGGATAGACATTTATTTAGCATTTTCTCTTTGTCGTCGGCCTGTCATTGTTTTGATGTGTATAATAAGCAGGCTCGATCATGGTTATTTATATGCAAAATAAATGCATACATAGACTGGCAATTTGCATTTTGTATCTATTTAGTGAACAGATGCCATGTAAGGAGATTGTCAAATAGCAGACAAGAACCGCCGCTGCCTGACAGACATATGATTGTTCAGAAAGGTCGAGCACTTTCTGACGGAAGAAGTCCATCTTTCAAGGTCAAACAAGACAAAGCTGTGTTCCATCAAGAATTCTTCACCTGATTAGAAGTGACCTGGACAGCACATTACCACTCATCACTTAAGGACAATATTTCCACTTTTCCATTTTGTAACAAGTAGGAGAGCACAAGTAATCTGAGGGCCTGTATTTACTAAGAGTTCACTCATCCTTCATCACTCTTTTCCCCATATAGTACCAAGATTCTGCTGTCTGGTCAAAAACTCATGTAAATTTGTTCCTGTTCCTGTGCATTTCTCTTCCTGAATTATTTACTCTACATTTTATATGCTGGTCTAAGTGGTCTTACTGATCATGTAATGAAGAGTGTGCACTTTTTGTGGTGCACAGGTAATAGGAATATTTCAGCGCTGTCCACAACCAAGGTAAAAGGGAAAGGTATTCATTACATGTAACGCGTTTCAAGGACACTCCGTCCTCTTCCTCAGACATTGTCTGAGGAAGAGGACGGAGCGTCCTTGAAACGCGTTACATGTAATGAATACCTTTACCTTTTACCTTGGTTGTGGACAGCGCTGAAATATCCCTATTACCTGTGCACCACAAAAAGTGCACACTCTTCATTTCACGTTCCCTATGCCTAGCCGAGGGCGGGATAAGCTGCAGTCCTAGGTGGATATCCAGGTGGAGTCTCCATCCCAACCTTCCGAAAGGATTATATGCCTGCTAGAGCGTTGTGCCTCTATAGCACAACACCATCTCGTGAGTCTCTCTATTGTTAGGGGCTCACCTCCTTTTGTTCATTGTCCTTCACAGTGGAGCGCTTTTCCATCCTTTTTATTTCAGTTACTGATCATGTGCCAGTCTTAGGAATCTATGCCAGCTATGAGCTGCCATAGATTTCCAACAGTCACTGGCATATATTATAGTAAATGTGACAGGCTGGGGTGGTTCCAGAGGACATAGTTTTAAATTAGAGGGGCAAAGATTTAAAAGTAATATGAGGAAGTATTACTTTACTGAGAGAGTAGTGGATGCATGGAAAAGCCTTCCTGCATAGACACAATATTAAAAAGAATTTTGTTCTACATAGCATCTCTAGGCACATTATGACTATGCATAATAGTGATCCTACTTGTATAAAACTTTCCATTTTAGAAAGTATTTTCTCTGACCAATGTGAATGCTTTAGAAAATTTGTGAATAGAGAATCCTTTTGGATTTTCACACTTAACACGTTATGGCCGAGAGGGCTTAATGAAACAATTGAAAAAACATGTTAAATATAAGAGAATATATTATGATCTTATGGGGGATGTTTTTTATTATTATTTTTTATTATTATATATTTTTTATTATTATATTTTTTATCTTTTATTTTTTGTATTTTTGTATTTTTAGCCATGCATTGGTGGCTTGGAAATAATTAATTTACTTATCACAAATGTTTCTTTTCAGTTTTTTTTTCTATGTCTCTTTTATGTAAACTTTATGTTAATTCTATGCAAATGTACTATGATGTAATCACTGATCATGTGATCAGCTGTATATATTGCCATACTTTTAGTCCTATACATGTCTGAGGAAGAGGACGGAGCGTCCTTGAAACGCGTTACATGTAAAAAATAAATACTTTTAACTATTTACCCTGGTTGTGGACAGCGCTGAAATATCCCTATCACCTGTGCACCAGAAAAGTGCACAATCTTCATTTCCTGCAGAGATGGTCACTGCAAATACAGTGAAGGAGTTTAAAGGAAAACTGTCAGATATTATCTCCCGCACTATCCAGAGGTACTGGTGGATAGTGCGGGAGACGCTGATTAAAACGAGCCCTACCTTACCCAAATCCGCCTGGCCGTTTGCCCGCAATTGTGTTTTTATTCTATTGCTATATCTTGCTGTAACTGGCATGGGCGGGGCTTCTGCAGCTAACTGGCACTGACGTCAGTGCCGCTTATGAATATTCATCCCCCCTCCCTCGGAGGGAGGGGGGATGAATATTCATAAGCGGCGCTGATGTCAGTGCCAGTTGACTGTAGAAGCCCCGCCCGTGCCAGTTACAGCAAGATATACCAATAGAATAAAAACACAATTGCAGGCGAACAGCCAGGCGGATTTGGGTAAGGTAGGGCTCGTTTTAATCAGCGTCTCCCGCACTATCCACCAGTACCTGTGGATAGTGCGGGAGAAAATATCTGACAGTTTTCCTTTAAGCATGTATGGGATAAGCATAAGGCTAGCCTTCATATAAGATAGGACCAGGGACCATTGATAGAATTCAGATTATTGGGCAGAGTAGATGGGCCAAATAGTTCTTATCTGCCGACACATTCTATGTTTCTATGTTCCACCCTCTTTGCAGCAAAGCTCCATCCAATTTTTCAAGAGTCGTAGGACATTATAAAATTACCAAAAAGCCGCAATTTTTGCACAAACAAGTTCTGCACAAAATTTTGCTATATTTTTATGACAAAAACTGGCATATTAACAATGATAAATTACCCCATATTATTTAAATCAGATTTTTTTAATAAATTTTTTTTAACTAATATTTTAGATGTGTACAGGACACTACAGCGTGCACAATAGACTGGCCTTTCCTGTTTTCTGCAGTACATCATTTAGCTTAACCATATAGATTGTGACAGTGTTATAAATAGCAAGGATCATTCAGCTATACCATTTTCATAGTCGATTCATTTGTTTGGCGCAGTTGCTATGCAACTGCCTTACAGCTGATCAATTAGTGTAGATCAGCTGATCATGCTGCTCAGCTCAGGGCTTGTATGAAATAGTAGTTGCTGTAGTACAGTTCCAACTGGTAAGCCTCTCTTTCAATTATCCCTGACTTTTGCAGTGTGGTGTGGATTATAGCATATGCTCTGTGCATTTAAAGAGTAGCTATCTACAGTACAACTAAACTATCCCTAATCCCCTTCCCCATCTGTCCCTGACACTAACTATCTCTATCCCTGAATTTATTATTATGTAAAACCCAATTTAAATACCTTTTTAATATCATCTTTGGTAGCTCAGTTTTGAGCTATGTGTGGAGGGCAGTAAGTGGGCGTGGCCGGGCAGCCGTGACGTCATCTGAAGCCTGGCCAGGGCTCGCTTCTGCCCGTCTTTCTCTACTGTATCTGAGAGACTGCAGCCCACGCGTTGCAATGAGAAGAGGGAGATACAGGGGGCGGGGATACTTAAATTACACGCCCTGCAAGTGCACAAGCACTGTGCTCGCTCTCTGCCTGTTTCATATACAGGCATAGAGCGAAGCTGAGGACGCGCATTTTGGACCATGCTGGACCACGCTGCCCAGCCAGCAGTGGTCCAAACCTGCCCGACGTGAGGGGGGGGGGGGGGGGGGAATGATTCCTGGACCATGTAGGGTGACACCTAGTGGCCAGGGTTTCAAATTTAAAATAAAGAGTGAAAGAATGACCTATATTAGAAAGATGTTTATTTAGGCATAATCTATTTAATTAAAAAAATATATGTTTAATGAGAGTACCCATTTAAACTCAGTGGCCCAGATTTACCAATCTGTCTAGACGAACAGGTTTAAAATCCGCAAGATTTAAGGTTTTTCAAACTGATTGATGAATCAGAGAATAGTCTAGAAGTTGGTGCAATTTTTGGTGTTTCTAAAACCACACTCCCCTTTTAGAGAAGACATACCCCTTTGGTAGAAAAGGCGGAAAGTGTCCAAAAGTGTGGAAAATACATAATAAATGTGGCGGAAGTTCTTTAAAGGGGTTATCCAGGAAAAAACTTTTGTTTTCATATATCAACTGGCACCAGAAAGTTAAACAGATTTGTAAATTACTTCTATTAAAAAAAATCTTAATCCTTTCACTACTATTGAGCTGCTGAAGTTGAGTTTTTCTTTTCTGTATAAGTGCTCTCTGATGACACCTGTCTCTGGAACTGTCCAGAGTAGAAGCAAATCCCCATAGCAAACCTCTTCTACTCTGTGCAGTTCCCGAGACAAGCAGAGATGTCAGCAGAGAGCACTGTTGCCAGACAGAAAAGAACAATTCAACTTCAGCAGCTGATAATTATTGAAAGGATTAAGATTTTTTTTATTGCAGTAATTTACAAATCGGTGTAACTTTCTGGAGCCAGTTGATATATATATATAGATATATATATATATATATATATATATATATATATATATATATATATATATATAAGTTTTTTTTCCTAGAATAACCCTTTAAGACAGTTTTTGGCACAAGATTTGCTAAGACTGCACCAAAATTGTGATTTGCAATAGTATATCTTGGCCAGTGTTACTTGTGTTTGTCTAATACCCTGTTCTAGCCTAGTCTTATTCCTAGTCATTCCAGTTGGGTCATTTTTGTAGTCCTTGCTTCACAATCTTTTTGCATTTGCTCCTTAGTTCAATATTGCTCAGCCCTGATTCCTTCCTCCGAGTCCTAAAGAAGGAACAAGTCATTGCAATTCATTCAAATATCTTTCTAAAAGATTTCCAGCACAAAATAAAAACAAATCAAATGCACGCTGGACAATGTTTACAGGACGGCGGTATTTGGAAGAATAACTGCAAGTAGGACAAAAAATATACAAATGTCTCTCAATGTGTCTGAAATCAAAGCTGCAACAAGATAAATGGAGCCTGAAATACAATGGAATCTTTGCTGTAACTAGCTGGGGAGGAAGTGTATTTTATACAAATCTGGGCTCTTCAGTGCTGCCCAGAGTAGGCTGGAGATTATCAAGACATCTTCCCTCTGTGTTTATAGAGCAACATCTTCAAGGTTGGGATTAAGTGCTTTTACAGTAACAGAAATAGGATACAAATGTAGGATGGAAGGCCCAGTAACAGCCATTTCTATGGCTAGTGCTAAGCTTGGAACCCATTTTTCATCTCTTGGGTGGGTTTTTCCATGTCAAGCCTGCCAAAGTCAAGATGTTCTGTTTGTCCATGGCTGCAGGTGTTGTTTTTTTATTTAGGAAGAATAAATTCTGCAGCCACCCAGACCGTGAAGAGCTTCTAGTAAGATAAACAGTGTGCACAGAGCAGTCCCGTGGCACATCTCCAGAGGCGTCGTCACATAGAAGTTAGTGCAATGGTGCATGTGCTGTATCCGCTCACCTTTCTCTGCTGGCTCTCACCCCACCGGTGCTGCGGACCAGCCAGTCCCACCTCCGGCTCAATCAAGGAACACTGTGTAAGAAAGTGTCCCCAGGAAAATGGGTAAAACACAACTTGCTTTATTGAATCATAAAGCATTGAATCACGCCCCCTGAGGAAGCGACAAGCGAAAACGCGTTCGGGGTAGGTGAGCTGTCCCAAGATAGGGTGCATGACCAGAATCTGTTTGCTATTCCCATTCTTTGTTTACTCTGTCTTTTTTCTTCTTATTTGATTCTTGTTCTCTATAGTCTCATTCTTATACATATTGTGTGTTTGCATACTGACATACCCCATGTGGTACGCCATCATTTTGGATGAGACTTCTTGTATCATGTTTATTCTGTTTACTCATAGGGGACATTCTCATCATTTTCTTGCAGTGTGTGTTGTATGACCACCGATTTAATATTGTATTGTAATTTTTTAGTACAAGTTTTTACTGTATTTTCAATAAAGTATATGAATTTTTTCCATATTTGGCCTCCTTGTTTTTGGTGAGAGTACGTTATAGTGGCCTATGGTACTACTATTTAGATAGTTCTTTGGCTAACATATAAAAATCTTGTCTGACGTGTTTCACCCTCTCTGGGGCTTAATCGTAGACTGACAAACATTACAAACCACACCATTAAAATACATAGACGTGGAGTCACATGACCCATTGCATCATTGGTATAAAATCAAGGCAAATGAAAAACCCGGAATGGGAATTATATACATTTACATGACTTAGACCTTAGTTCACGCTCATATGGGCAGCAGGACAAAAAATGCATATATAAACTTCAATTGATTTATGCACTGCAACATTATATAGTAATGATAAACTAATATATATATATATATATATATATATATATATATATACAGTGGTCCCTCAAGTTACAATATTAATTGGTTCTGGGACAACCATTGTAAGTTGAAACCATTGTATGTTGAGACCACAACTCTATGGAAACCTGGTAATTGGTTCTAAAGGCTCCAAAATGTCATCCAAAAATAGGAAAAAGTGAGAATTAAAGAAAAATAAGTAGATATCTAATATAGATAAAGCAAGTCCTTACATATAAAAGTAAGAAAGATCTGCTGGGAGCTGTAAATCATTGTCTATGTCAGTGTTTCCCAAGCAGGGAGCCTCCAGCTTTTGCAAAACTACAACTCCCAGCATGCCCGGACAGCCAAAGGCTGTCCGGGCATGCTGGGATTTGTAGTTTTGCAAAAGCTGGGGCCACCCTGCTTGGGAAACACTGGTCTATGTAGAGGACAGGAGCGTCTTCAGGGTCCTGTACAGTACACGCAATGTCCCAAAAAAGTAATGGAGTCGCCCTCACCTGGTGTCCAAAAGAGCAGCTAACCCTGGTACAGGTAAAGTGTACAGAACATGCAATACCAGACACCAGTCAGTGCATACACTTCAGTTATACAGGGGTTTTACCAGTGAATGCCCATTTTGATTGGTCCGTTCTTCCAGCCATTGACACGTTTCACAGATCTGGACTGTCTGTAGCATTGTATGTTGAGTCTGGTTTCAACTTACGATGGTCCAGAAAAAACCATTGTATGTTGAAACTATTGTATGTTGAGGCCATTGTAAGTTGAGGGATCACTGTATATATCATGTCATCAGACATCTCCTTGAAAAACAAGGCTAAACAAGATAAAGGTATTATATTTGTTCTACTCGATCATACTTATCATTACTGCAGATGCTATGTACTGCTGGCCAAATGGGTAGAATCTAACGCAACCTACAGAAAGGTTTTCCTATAAATTTTTTCTTGTTTATTATTTATTTTTTGTTCCTTAATTATTTGGAATATTAGCATTATATTATTTGTTTATAAAACTTTTTATATGGATGGTTGGACATTCGTTCTTATCCTGAAGCTATCAAGTATCTACACATTATGAGCATGTTACAATTAGATCTAACCTTTTAATGAGGCCCTGGGAGTACCTGGTTTCCAAGAGAAACAACCAAAATGTTTCTTTATTATAAAGTCTCCTTCTCAGGTCTCCTCCTCTGGGTCCTAATCTCACTTTTTCTACACCTGATACATTTAAGGACCTCATGTCTCCCGTATGGTTGTCCCTGAAGGGTTTTGACAGCATAGATGTGCCCACTCCGTTACCCTTGACATCCGCAAGGTGTTTTCTGAAGCGGGTTTTGAGAGAATTACTCATGCAACCTGTATATATTGCACATCACATGTCACACAGGTAGCCACATACACTAATGATTTATTATTATAATTCAAGTATTCTCTTAAAGGGGTATTCCACCCCTAGACATCTTATCCCCTATCCAAAGGATAGGGGATAAGATGTCAGATCGCCGCGGTCCCGCTGCTGGGGACCCCCGGGATCCCCGCTGCGGCACCGCGCTATCATTACACCACAGAGCGAGTTCGCTCTGCGTGTAATGATGGGCAGTACAGGGGCCGGAGCATCGTTACGTCACGGCTCCGCCCCTCGTGATGTCACGGCCCGCCCCTTTCAATACAAGTCTATGGGAGGGGGCGTGGCAGTCGTCACGCCCCCTCCCATAGACTTGCATTAAGGGGACGGGCCGTGATGTCACGAGGGGCGGAGCCATGACGTCACGCTGCTCCGTCCCCCGTATCGCCCGTCATTACGCACAGAGCAAACTCGCTCTGTGGTGTAATGATAGCGTGGTGCCGCAGCGGGGATCCCGGGGGTCCCCAGCAGCGGGACCGCGGCGATCTGACATCTTATCCCCTATTCTTTGGATAGGGGATAAGATGTCTAGGGGCGGAGTACCGCTTTAAGGGGAAGCTATTCCCTGTGTGGTATGAAACTACATTTTTGGTGAGATCCATGAAACCGCATGTTATACATTGTGTGGCCACACCTCCAGTTTCCAGCTATATCTAACCAATTCTGCTTTTTTGTTGTTTTCATATTGTACTCACTTTTATGGGCACTACTAAACAGGCTAGATGATTATGTAGATCCCAATGTTGGACCTCGCCGGGGTACTGTTGATATTCCATCCGCAACTAACTCTTTTAAAATGAAGTCTATTTCTAGAACTGAAGTGTAGTTTATGATGTTCTTAATTTGTCCAAATTGCGTACTATAGGGAGTTACATAAAAGGGTTTTCTTCTATCACTAGAGGGTTTTATCTTATCCTGTCTGTTCGAGTAGGTTATCAGTTTTTTCCTGTCCACTCTATCTAATTTTTTAAAGGCTCCTTCTAGGATATTGGGGGATATTTATAAAAAAAACCTGTCCAGAGGAAAAGTTGCTGAGTTTCCCATAGCCACCAATCAGATCGCGTCTTTCATTTCAAAAATGAAAGAAGCGATCTGATTGGTTGCTATGGGAAAATTGTCAACTTTTCCTCTGGACAGGTTTTGATAAATATCCCTCATTATCCTCATACCCCCTCTTCTTGAGCCTGTCAGTGACTTCGCTTGTGGCCACCTTTAGATGTTCGTTATCTGAACAGTTCCTTTTAACCCCTTAAGGACCGGGGTTTTTTCCGTTTTTGCATTTTCGTTTTTTGCTCCTTGCCTTTAAAAAATCATAACTCTTTCAATTTTGCACCTAAAAATCCATATGATGGCTTATTTTTTGCGCCACCAATTCTAATTTGTAATGACGTCAGTCATTTTGCCCAAAAATCTACGGTGAAACGGAAAAAAAAATCATTGTGCGACAAAATTGAAAAAAAAACGCAGTTTTGTAACTTTTGGGGGCTTCCGTTTCTACGTAGTACATTTTTCGGTAAAAATGACACCTTATCTTTATTCTGTAGGTCCATACGATTAAAATGATACCCTACTTATATAGATTTGATTTTTTAAGACTTCTGGAAAAAATCATAACTACATGCAGGAAAATTAATACGTTTAAAATTGTCATCTTCTGACCCCTATAACTTTTTTATTTTTCCGTGTATGGGGCGGTATGAGGGCTCATTTTTTGCGCCGTGATCTGAAGTTTTTAACGGTACAATTTTTGCATTGATAGGACTTATTGATCGCTTTTTATTCATTTTTAAATGATATAAAAAGTGACCAAAAAAGCACTATTTTGGACTTTGGAATTTTTTTGCGCGCACGCCATTGACCGAGCGGTTTAATTAATGATATATTTTTATAATTCGGACATTTCCGCACGCGGTGATACCATATATGTTCATTTTTCTTTTTATTTACACTGTGTTTTTTTTTTATTGGAAAAGGGGGGTGATTCAAACTTTTAATAGGGGAGGAGTTAAATGATATTTATTCACTTTTTTTTTTCACTTTTTTTTTGCAGTGTTATAGGTCCCATAGGGACCTATAACGCTGCACACACTGATCTTCTATGCTGATCACTGGTTTCTCATAAGAAACCAGTGATCAACGATTCTGCCGCATGACTGCTCATGCCTGGATCTCAGGCACTGAGCAGTCATTCGGCGATCGGACAGCGAGGAGGCAGGTAGGGGCCCTCCCGCTGTCCTGTCAGCTGTTCGGGATGCCGCGATTAGCCGCGGCTATCCCGAACAGCCCGACTGAGCTAGCCGGCCACTTTCGGTTTCACTTTTAGCCGCGCGGCTCAGCTCTGAGCGCGCGGCTAAAGGGTTAATAGCGCGCGGTGCCGCGATCGGCACTGCGCGCTATTAGAGGCGGGTCCCGGCTTCACTATGACGCCGGGCCCGCCGCGATATGACGCGGGGTTACTGTGTAACCCCGCGTTATATCAGGAGAGCAGGACCAAGGGCGTACCTGTACGCCCTTGGTCCTTAAGGGGTTAAAGGCAACACATTTCCCCAAATGGTATATTATGTTTTACGTGTCTGGGGTGGCATGATGATGCCAAAAGTACAGAGTTTGTAGCTGTTTCTTTACGGTAGGGTATGACCTCAATCCTGGTTCCTGAACTAAAGAGTGTAATATCAAGGAAATTAAATGAAGTTCTACTAAAATATAAAGTGAACCCAAGATTTAGGTCATTCTTCCCAATGTAATGGGCAAACTGGGAAAAACGTGTTTCACTCCCCTTCCAGATTATCAACAGATCGTCGATAAATCGGCCTGTCCAGTGGATCTCATCATAAAAGGGATTATCAACGGAAGTGTTCTTCATCTTCTGTCTCTCCTGTCCTGCTTGATTCCTCTCCTGTTTCCAAATCTATACCTGAGGATGAACCTATACAGATAAGGTCCATTCGTACCCCCGGAAGAACGCAAGAGGTTTTGTCAACTCTATGGCCTGTGTTTCTACTGTGGAGAGGATACCCATTTCATCGCCTCCTGTGTCAAGCGTCAGCGTCCAAGTGGCAATCGTGGTGTCCACTTGGGTGCACAGGTATGTCATGCCTCCCAGAGAACTATGCTTGGCAAAGTTCTCCTGGGGGGCATTGTTCCTACTAATGTAAAATCTGATTTTACTTCTAAGAGTATTATAAAGCCTGTTTTGCATCAGCCTCTGGTTATATCGGCATCTTATGACATCATTGGGAAGAAGAGTGTGAAGAGCACTCCAGTTGATTTGTGGTCATAGGGTAGTAATGAGGATCTGGAGGATGACTGTGAGGAAACCAATGAGTGGTGTGATTTGGAGGATGAGGTTACTGATGAGGACACTGATGGTCTCTCTCTATCCAAGTCAAGGCCTCTTTACTCTCAGGTTGTGAAGGGTCTGGTGGCCCCTCCTAAAGAGGGGGGGGGGGTACTGTCAGAACCTATAGGGTTAAAAGGTTCTGACAGGTTCTTTGTTGTTTTTTGTTGTTGGGATACGCCCGGCTGTCTGGTCAGCTGACCTTGATTGGAGCACCTGTTCTGGCTCCATATAAGTTGGCAGTCTACTCCAAGTCAGTGCTTGCTATAGAGCTCAGTTTGTACTCTAGCTAGCTGTCTTCTGTATTTGTAATATCTGGCTTTTTGAACATTTGACTCCTCTCTCTGACTATTCTCTCTGGTATTACCAATTTTGCACTGTGACATCTCCTGGCTTCAGACGCGGATAGCTGACATTGGACTTATTGTGTGAGTGTTTAGACTTTCTTTGCTAGTCTGTCTGTTCCTACTGTCCACGGACCTAGTCTGTGTCATTGTAGTTTATTATTTTGACAATAACTCCCCTCACGTATATAGGAAGGGACTGTCTTCGTGGTTACGGACCTGTCGTTTAGGGCAGGTGCATAAGTAGGCAGGGGAGCGGGTAAGAATAGAGTGCACTCCTTCCCTGCCCATACGTGACACCCTGCTTGTCCTCAGTGCACAGAGCCCTGCTTGTCCTCAGTGCACAGAGCCCTGCTTGTCCTCAGTGCACAGAGCCCTGCTTGTCCTCAGTGCACAGAGCCCTGCTTGTCCTCAGTACACAGAGCCCTGCTTGTCCTCTGTGCACAGAGCCCTGCTTGTCCATCCACACTTCCTGCATTTGGTCTCCTCACAGAGACACACATGCAGTAGCATAAAAAATACACATTATTAGCAATTATTAGAAAATGGAAGAAATACAATACCACTGATAATCTCCCTCAATTTGGGGCTGCACACTAGACCTCTATCCGTGGTGTCAAAATGATTACAAGAATGGTGAACAAAAATCCCACAACCACACAGGGGGACCTAGTGAATGACCTGCAGAGAGCTAGGACCAAAGTAAAAAAAAAGGCTACCATCAGTAACACACTACGTCGCAAGGGTCTAAAATCATGCAGTGCCAGATGTGTCCCCCTGCTTAAGCCAGTACATGTCTGGGCCCGTCTGAAGTTTTCTAGAGAGCATTTGGATGATCCAGAAGAGTATTTGGAGAATGTTATAAAGTCAGATAAAACCAAAGTAGAACTTTTTGGTAAAAACTCAACTTGTCGTGTTTGTAGGAGAAAGAATGCTGAGTTGCATCCAAAGAACACCATACCTACTGTGAAGAATGGGGTGGAGACATCATGCTTTGGGGCTGTTTTTCAGCAAAGGGACCAGGATGACTGATCCGTGTAAAGGAAAGAATGAATGGGGCCATGTATCGTGAGATTTTGAGTGAAAACCTCCTTCCATCAGCAAGGGCATTGAAGATGAAATGTGGCTGGGTCTTTCAGAATGACAGTGACCCCAAACACACCTCCCCGGGCAACGAAGGAGTGGCTTCGTAAGAAACATTTCAAGGTCCTAGAGTGGCTATCCAGTCTCCAGATCTCAACCTCATAGAAAACTTTTGGAGGGAGTTTAAAGTCCATGTTGCCCAGCGAAAGCCCCCAAAACATCACTGACCTAGAGGAGATTTCCATGGAGGAATGGGCCAAAATACCAGCAACATTGTGTTAAAACCTTGTGAATACTTACAGAAAACGTTTGACCTGTGTCATTGCCAACGAAGGGTATATAACAAAGTATTGGGATGAACTTTTGTTATTGACCAAATACTTATTTTCCACCATAATTTGAAAATAAATTCTTCAAAAATCGTACAATGGGGTTTATTTACTAAGAGTGGAGTGTAGGTTTCTTTGTGGGTTTTGATTTCCGACTGGCATTTTCCCAAGGTATTTACTTCAAGTAAGGTTCACCTACATTTTGCACTTTTCCCTACGTTTTGCTTTTTTTACAACTATTCTGATCTGTCGGGTTTTCCTCAGCTCAAATAGTAAATATGTTGGGATTTATCAAAACTGTCGGGCCACGCCCCTTTAGTCGGGACCACAGACACTACCCCATGGCCACGCCCCCTTTCCATGTTTTTCTTGTAAAATTGAGCTTTTTTTTTGTTTTTTTGGGTCGCAAATTGTGTCGCAAGGGACGTGCGACACAATTTGGGGGCAAAGCCTGCCAAAAAAGAGTCGGGATCACGTTAGTAAATAAACCCCAATATGTGTAAGGAACTGAGAGCTTTTGTTTGGTCTTGTTGCTTTGGTAATGCCTGTCTGCTGAGACTGGTTAGCTGACGCCCCCACATCACGCCCCCTCCCATAGACTTGCAGTGAGGGGGCGTGGCCGTGATGTCACGAGGGGTGTGACCGACCCCTGCAGTGTGGAAACTGGTATTTTGGCCCATTCCCCCCCATGCAGATCTCCTCTAGGGCAGTGATGTTTTTTGGACTGTCGCTGTGGACAGCCCCAAAAATGTGCACAGCGCTGCTGAAGGACCGTTACAGGGTGCCATTAGTTGTGCCTGGTCAGAGCAGCAATACGCTGCTATGAGCGGATACACTGTGATGTGCGAGTCACCGCGCATATGCACAGTATACTCGCTCATCGTGCTGCTCTCAGCCTAGCTCATGGAGCATATTGCAGCACATCGCAGCAGCGTGTCTGCTCATAGCGGTGTATTGCCACTTTGAGCAGGCACATCTAAAAGCACTGTGTTACCCTAGGGCCAGATGGCATTAACCCCTTGTATTTGTGATGCCAGAGCGTGGTTTAGCCTTTAACCACCCGAAGGTATACCGCTGGATCCTGGGCTAGGCATGGGGGGCAATAAAGGCTCTGATGCCAAGTTACGGACAACGCTAGCTTTACTAAGGATAGACAGTTGGTAAAGTCTAAACAGTACAGCCAGGGCCCAAGGAGGGGACCAGTGACTCAGAGACCTTGCAGGCTCGCTGGGACTTGTAGTAGGACAGAGTATTTTAGTTCAGGCCACGTTGACTAGACAGACGACTTGACTAGACTGATGACTGACAATTATTGCAGGTTTAGCTTACTTGCACTTGACTGTGGCCGCAGACTGGGCTTGAGGCCTCCAATGCTCTGGACACACACACTGAGACAGCTTGACTGCACTGGACCTCAGCAACAAGAGAGAAGCTAGCTCCACCCAGGGCTTATATGGGGGAGACTAGCAGGGACCCCATAGGTCACTCTTGTTGTCAGCTGGTCACTAATACCTCCTGGGTAAAAATCACATGGTACATTTTCTTAAAGGTATAACACATCTTATAATACAAAACTTATGCACAAATGGGGAAACAACAGAGGGCCCAGGGGACACTGATGGACTCTGCCATACAGGACAGGAAAGGGGCAACACCATCCCGTCCTGTGCCACCACAGCACCATGCAGCGGTCCTTCAGCAGCGGATCCGCAGTGGAAAATACGCGGTGGATCCGCTCATCTGAACGTACCCTTAAAGTCCTGAATAAATTTATAGACAATACACTTCAGAAGATACTGCATAAGAAAGCCTCCAGCATAAGGTTAGATCTCATTATAGGTACAATACTTGTTGATACGCAGTTATTTTGGTCTATGACATTCCATTTCATTTTCAATTAAATTCTGGATCATCAGGAAATCTTATAGTTTCAGGCTACACTGCCCTCTAACAAATTGTAGGTGTTATATATAACATTGAAGCAAGGCTGAAGGGGCAGAGATCCTTCTATTATACCCACACTGCGACCCACCGAAATAAACAGCTCATCTATGGCGGGTGTTGTATGGGGAATCATCTGAAGATAATTGGACTTCTTTTTTCCACTTGCTTAAACAAAGACTCTGGGGATTGATGCAAAGAATGAAGCAATTATAGACTGGCGTAATTAAACGTCTACCCTTCTCTCCTGGGTACTTATCAGACAAAATGCAGCTTTCTCCGGAAGGATAGCTTGGCATGAAGAAAGAACACAGATGCTTCATGCTTCTTACATTAATGCCCCATAAAACATGAGGCTGTCAGATTTTCTATATTAAATGTTTGCTTTATATTTTTCCTCTTTTTTTTTTTTTTTGGCCTGCAGGTCTTCTACAGTACCGTATTTTTCGCCCTATAGGACGCACCGGCATATAAGACGCACCCAATTTTAAAGGTGCAAAATCTAGAAAAAAAAGATTCTGAACCCAAAAGTGGTCTTCAACCTGCGGACCTCCAGATGTTGCAAAACTACAACACCCAGCATGCCCGGACAGCCGTTGGCTGTCCGGGCATGCTGGGAGTTGTAGTTTTGCAACATCTGGAGGTCCGCAGATTGAAGACCACTGCATAGGAGATAATACTCACGTGTCCCTGCCGCTCCGGACCCGTCACCACTGCCCTGGATGTCGCTCCATCGCTGTCGCCGTCGCTCCGGAACGTCTCTGCCGCCGGCCGGGTATCCTTGCTCTCCGTCGCTGCCATCACGTCGTTACGCACGCCGACGCACGTACGCGACGACGTGATGACGAGGAAGGAGAGCGCTGGCCATACAGGGGATCCCCGTACGTTGGCTGTCCGGGCATGCTGGGTGTTGTAGTTTTGCAACATCTGGAGGTCCGCAGATTGAAGACCACTGCATAGGAGGTAATACTCGCGTGTCCCCGCCGCTCCGGACCCGTCACCGCTGCCCTGGATGTTGCTCCATCGCTGTCGCCGTCGCTCCGGAATGTCTCTGCCGCCGGGCCGGGTATCCTTGCTCTCCGTCGCCGCCATCACGTCGTTACGCACGCCGACGCACGTACGCGACGACGTGATGACGAGGAAGGAGAGCGCTGGCCATACGTTGGCTGTCCGGGCATGCTGGGAGTTGTAGTTTTGCAACATCTGGAGGTCCGCAGGTTGAAGACCACTGGTAGGAGGTAATACTCACGTTTCCCCGCCACTCCGGACCCGTCACCGCTGCCCTGGATGTCGCTCCATCACTGTTGCCGCGTCCCTGTGGTGTCCCAGACGATCCGGACGTCTTCTTACCCGGGAATGGGATCCACGCTCTCAGTCGCCGTCGAAGGAGAGCGCCGGCCATGCAGGGAATCCCGGCCCGGAGCAGACACCGAGGAGGCAGGTAAGGTCCCTCCCGCTGTCCTGTAAGCTGTTCGGGACGCCGCGATTTCACCGCAGCGGTCCTGAACAGCCCAACTGAGCAGCCGGGTTAGTGTCACTTTCGCTTCAGACGCGGCGGTCAGCTTTGATCGCCGCGTCTGAAGGGTTAATACAGGGCATCACCGCGATCGGTGATGTCCTGTATTAGCCGCGGGTCCCGGCCGTTGATGGCCGCAGGGACCGACTCGATAGGTGTGTGTATTCCCCGTATAAGACGCACCAACTTCCCCCCCCCAGTTTTGGGGAAGAAAAAGGAAAAAGTGCGTCTTATACAGCGAAAAATATGGTATATACAAATGTTTAGGATGGTAAATTGTAAATGAGAAGAAATATGGTGTATGAAACAGAATACTAAAAAATGGTGAGATTACAATGAAGGGAATTCAGGCATTGCACATTAGAACTAAACGCTCTCTGGAAATGAAACCAATAGAGAGAACCATCGTAGGGATAATTAATAAACGTCTCAGCTTCTATCTTCTCTTCAAACCTAAGGCCATTAATACCCAATCAGGGGAAACTTAAATAGGGCGAATTGACACCATTTTTTGACCAAGTGTCATAGGTATCCATCGGCAACAATGTGTTCCTGGTGAGCCTTTAAAGGGGTACTCCACTGGAAAAGATTTTTTTTTTTTTTTCATATCAACCGTATCCAGAAAGTTAAACAGATTTGTAAAATACTTCTATTAAAAATCTTAATCCTTCCAGTACTTATCAGCTGCTGTATACTACAAAGGAAGTTGAGTTATTCTTTTCTGTCTGACCACAGTGCTCTCTGCTGACACCTCTGTCCATGTCAGGGACTGTCCAGAGAAGGAACAAATCCCCATAGCAAATCTATCCTGCTCTGGACAGTTATTTGTGGTGTGAAAACTAATGTAGCTGCCTGTTGCCTAGAAGATAAATGATGCTTTTGATTGCCTGTGCATTAGGATTCCCCTATAGTTAAAAGTGCCATTCACCCACATCCACTGCAGTATTCAACTGCATGTTGGTCCTGAGGATGTCCATAAAGTTGACAAGTGGTCAAGGGGGTGGTTAAAACCGTGAAACCACTCCCTTGCGTACGCCCCTGTTTCCATCTGTGCCATGCTCTGTGATTTTATTGGTACCAATTTGGCATAGATGTGACTTTTTGATTTTTTTTTTTGCTCATGTATTTTTTAGTACACGATGAGACCAAAAAACAGCAATTCTGGTTTGTTTGTTTTTATACTATCAGTTACCGTGCTGGATCAGTAAAGTTCTAAAAGATTTGAAGCCCAATGCCATCCCACCACAGGAAAAGCAAAGTTAAAGGGGTTATCCAAAAAACAGAAACAGAGCTTATTTCTTTCAAAAACAGCTCCCTCTCTGTCTCCAGGTTGGGTGTGGTATTACAACTTGGCTCCATTCACTTTAATGGAACTGAGCTGCAGATCCACACCCAAGCTGGAGACAGACAGGGAGAGGTTTGTGAAATAAATAAACTCTGTTTTTCAATTACTGGATAACGCCCCCTTTAAAGGAGTACTCAGGTGGAAAACTTTTTTTTTTATTTATTTATTTTTTAAATCCACTGGTGGCAGAAAGTTAAACAGATTTGTAAATTCTAGTAAAAAATCGTAATACTTCCAGTACTTATTAGCTGCTGAATACTTTTCTTTTTGGTACACAGTGCTCTCTGCTGACATCCTGGGCACAGTGCTCTCTGCTGACATCTCTGTCCATTTTAGGAACTGTCCAGAGCAGCATATGTTTGCTATGGGGATTTTCTTCTACTCTGGACAGTTCTTAAAATGGACAGAGATGTCAGCAGAGAGCACTGTGCTCGTGATGTCAGCAGAGAGCTCTGTGTTCCAAAAAAGAAAAGAATTTACTCTGTAGTATTCAGCAGCTAATAAGTACTGTAAGGATTAAGATTTTTTAATAGAAGTAATTTACAAATCTGTTTAACTTTCTGCCACCAGTTGATTTAAGAAAAAAAATATATATAATTTCCCAACGGAGTACCCCTTTAAATTTAACTAGTCCCAACAGATTGCATAGACCTCAAAAGAGGCCACCAATCAGGGGAACTTGGGCCTGTAGTAACGACTGCATTATAACAGATTAAATTGTACTATAACTATACCATCCTATGCCGGGAACCACAAACATTCAGTCTAATTTTACTGAAATGAATCATATGTTACGGAAACTTTCTTACATTTGAACCAAAAAGTTTCAAGAGCAAAAAAAAAAAAAAAAAAATTGTGGAATCCTTGCCCCGTGTCTAGTTTTAAACAGAAGGCCACCGTACAGCAGAGCTAATGGAGTGCTGACCATGAGATCACTCAATTCTAGATAGCGCAAAACTAAAATATCCCCATACACCCCCCCCCCCCCCCCCCCCTTTGATAGTTATGAAGGCAACAATAAATTTGTCTTGGTGGAGCGCTCTGTTTCCCTTGGCCCTGCTCACTGCTGATAAGGCCGCCATGCATTTTTAATATCTGATACGCTGCCACAGTAAGCTTTTAAAGATGACAGGGTTGCATTCAGGTCATGGGTAACACACAAAGGATATATTCTTTCTCCAGATTTACAATGTTTGAAGAACCTTTTTTTTTTCTATAAAGAAAACATATGGATGGGAAGTTATTAACAAAAATAAGATGTTCTTTGATTTTTGTGAAGCTCAGTTGTGCTTCTTTGAGAAAACTTAGCACAGTAAGAAAGTTCCAGTTCATGCAAAGCTTTATTATTAGGTGTATATTACTAGGTGTACTGGGGGACATGTATCATTATTTGTGTATGGTAGAAGCATTTTACCCCTTTTCCCGAATTCTAAATTATGAGCAGAAGCGCAAAATTTATCAATCAAGTGCAATGAGCTTCATAAATTGCGGGTAAATATAGTAATCGCCTCAATCCACTCTTTGGAAAATAGAATCAACGATTTAGAGCATCTTGCTACGTTAAGTCCAAGATGGCTTATATTTGCGCAAAAAAAACAGCTCTCGCGGCAAAATTTTTGGTGTAAAAAAAAGTACGCCGTTAATAAATCCATGTGTACTATAGATGTCACTCCAAGGTACCCTGATTCAGCCACATCTGGAGGACATGCTCTACCAAAACGTGCGCAAAAAAATTGTGCAAAAAAAGGGCTTGCGCAAAATTTTGCGCAAAAATATACACACAAAACAGGGGTAAAATCTTTGATACATGTCCCCCACTGAGTGTATACAGCACTGATTCTTCACCAGAGTGCCCTGGGGTGCTATAGGGTGCATTGTGCAGTGGTCCCTCAACATACAATGGTAATCAGTTCCAAACGGACCATAGTTTGTTGAAACCATCCAATGTTGAGGGATCCGTGCAATGTAAAGTATAGGACAGTGGTCTACAACCTGCGGACCTCCAGATGTCGCAAAACTACAACACCCAGCATGCCCGGACAACCGTTGGCTGTCCGGGCATGCTGGGTGTTGTAGTTTTGCAACATCTGGAGGTCCGCAGGTTGTAGACCACTGTTAGAGGAAGTTGTACTCACCTGTCCCCGCCGCTCCGGACTGTCACCGCTCGTCACCGCTGCCCGGGATGTCACCGTCCATCTCTGTCGCCGCGTCCCCGAGTTGTCCCCGACGCTCCGGTAAGGCCTCTACTTCCCCGGCATCCGCGCTCTCCGTCGCCGCCATCACGTCGCTACGCACGGCGCTCCTATTGGATGACGGGACGGCGTGCGCAGCGACGTGATGACGTCGATGGAGAGGATCCCGAAGAGGACCCGCCGGAGCCCCGAGGACAGGTAAGTGATCGTCAGCAAAGGGCACGGGGCACCGTAAACGGCTATCCGGTGGCAGCTGAAGCAGTCCGCGCTGCCGGATAGCCGTTTATGCGATGGCCCCAACATACAAAAGCATCGTATGTTGATGTTGCCTCTGAGAGGCCAGCGCATGTTGAAATTATCGTATGTCGGGGCCATCGTAGGTCGGGGGGTCACTGTACCTGTATACCTAGCAGATGCTCCACATACTAGGCATGCCTGCTAGAAGTACATACCACTATGCACGACAGGAAGGAAGGAACGAACCTGTGATCTTTCTGATGAAATTAGCATTGGTAGGATGGCAAGTGCTTTGTTCACTGCTGCTAGATGCATGTCCATGAGAAAATTACTGCTTATGGTCTCTAATGTCTGAACCCTAAAAGGTGATTACTTTTGGAGGATAGGATGTAAGCCCTGAATGTGAATGTAGATTGGGGAGTGCGTGTGTGTGTGTGGGGGGGGGGGGGGTCTTAGATATGGATGCTAAATGTGATTACAGCTACAGAATTAGCTCTGCCAGAAATACTGCCCCAATGCACAAAACACCTTACTAGTGAGGAGCCTGTCAGAGACTACACAAGGCGAGTGTCATGTCAGGTAGGGAGCAGCGCAGACCTAAATTCGCCCCAACCACTGTCCCTACCTGATTGGATGATCCTCCCTACATGTCGTCCTTCAACCAATGGTCCCCCAATGATGGTCTCTACACTTAGCAAAAGTGCAAACCTAGAGAGCAGCGTAGTACAAAAGTAAGCAGGCAAAGGCAAGGTCAAGTCACAAGCCGAAATCAGGTCAGGTCACAGGACATAGCACTGGAGAACAGAAACAAGAATGGTAGTGACGAGATAGAACCACAATCATGGGCATCCAATTTAGGAAGATGCCCGTTTTAATAACCAACTGCTGGTAAGTGTGAGCTCCAGTGGCATAGCTGATTGACCCTGCGTGCCTACCTTCTGATGCCGGCCACATCATATAATGACAAACAGTCGTGCGCAGCACAGTGCTGACAAGAGATGCCGCCTGATGAGGCCCAAAGGCGAAGATGAAACCGGGTCAGGTAAATTACAGCCAGTGGGGGAGGCATTACATAGCACGCTGTCTTCTGACACAATCAGCCTACCCAAGATAAGATGCTAGCTACACTGTGTTCACTGCTGTAAGAGGGCCCAGGTATTTACCACTTTAGGGTGTATTCACAGTATATTGCGCATATTTGATGTGCAGGATTTAAAGCTGCAGATTGTTCAATGTAAATTGCATGATGGATCTCCTTTAAAGTCTTTTGAATGCACAGAATAGTCTGGTATAATGCTCTGAGGTCTCCTAGGATGGATACAGTCCTAGGAGACCTCAGGGCATCATACTGGAAGGTTTTGTGCGATCAAAACACTTTGAATGCAGTACCACTTTTTTTGAAGTGCTGATCAGTAAAGTTTGGTGACACCAGCACCATAATTGGAGCCCATTTTGATTTCTTCTGTGAAATACATGGACATAACTAGCAGTTTTTTACATGGCTCAAATTTCATCTTTATTTTTGTTCGTAATATAATGTTCCATTGACCAGAATTAGGGATCCTATAGCCTTCATGATACAAAGGAAGAGTGTGGAATGAGAGGACATGACACTGCTCAGTACGCTGCTCTATGTCTAGATATCACGGTATTATCATTAGGGTATCACTGTGGATTCAGATCCTCTCCGCACCTAATGCTACTGACAGGCAAAGAAGAAGCTTTACCATTTCATTACCGAGTCTCGGAAGAAAAGAGCGATAACAGAAAAGGCTGACAACAGATAAACTTGTTAAATGCCTTTCATAGACTCTTCCTCTAGGCCCCATCTTGAGGTGGACGCACAGCAGCTGTTATGGATGTAATGTTAAAGTTGAGAAGTTGTCTGTGCACCCTTTTACCCTGATACTTAACATCTTGAAACCCTACAATAACGAGTCCTAAAGTATACATCTCTATATACATCAGACAAGGAAAATGACTGTGCCTACCTATTCCTCTATTTACGTCTCATCATTAAAGACGACTGTGGCGACCGCAGGGGTCTAATAAATGCGGTATACATACAATATACAGTTACTAGCTAAAATAAACACGTATGTAACAAAGAATTGACTGTCTCGGGCAATGTCATTCTTCATTATGGATCTCTCTGTAATTATATGCTGTAGCCAAGTTAACAAGACAGATCCTATCAGGCAATTTACTGTACATTCCTAGACTGTTTCCTGGCTCGTGTTATTCTGTTATGTAGACTGTGCATTCACATGTTTAGGTTACAAGCTTTTTTTTAATTAAAGTCATTTTATTACATTACCATTGATCTATATTGAGAAGACACTGGTTTATGCTTTTTATTTAAGGCACATCTCATCTCACATAATAAAACCGCTAGGTAAAGTATTTCCCCTCTACAGATGATATGTATTAGTGTATTGTTAATGCAATAAATAAATAGATAAAAGTAGAGTATGTGGCATGGTTTTTAGTTTATAATGCCTATATCACTTAATGTCAATTAAATATACAGTGAATAGTTAAGTAGTCTCTTCCTTGCGTATCAAATCACAGTATTTAGTGATGTCATTGAATGGGAACTTTCATACAATGCACGTTAAATGTATCAGAGCTCTCATCTATATTCCAGTAATTTTAGATTCATCTATATTTCCAGTAACTGGAACATCAAACGAGGTGCTTCTCCACGTAAAACCAAATGTCTTTATTAGGTAGCGATTTTTACGAGGTGTCCACCTTGCTTTGTCTATTGTTTTTCTCCAGTAATTTTGTGACTGCCAGAGTCACACCGACAACTGATGTTGAAGGAAGAACACAGGGGAGCAGTTGGATTTTTTCAATATAGCCCAATGTGTTCTTCAAAGAAATTCACACTTGGCCAAGCATAGGTGTAGTGGCCATCCTAGTTATGAAATATCTTTAGCTACTTATAAAGGAGAAGTCTCATGGAAGAAAACGTATCCCCCAAAGCGGGGCCCCCACGCCCCCTTTATATAGCTTTATGGGAGAGCCGAAGATAGCCAAACGGCTCTCCCATAGAGCTATATGGAGGGGGCGTGGTAGCCCCTGATTTGGATAGGGGTCATAACTCACCGCTGTGGAGGAGAGGCGGGGCTCCATACAGGAGATTGCGGGGGCCCCAGTGGTTGGACCCCCCGCGATCTAAAACTTATCCCCTATCCTGTGGATAGGGGCTAATTTTTTTTCCACGAGACTTCTTCTTTAAAGGGGTACACCGGTGGAAAAGGTTTTTTTTTTTTTTTTTTTTTTTTTTTTACTACTACGGAGCGCTGTGGTGACCTTCTGTATGTATGTAATTTTTTTTTTACATTTATCTATCCAAATGCATATCTCTAGAACTATTGAGGGCCTGCTGCCTGAGACACCATGGACCCTGACAATGAAGGTAGCCCAGAGCATCGCTACGTAGGGAAAAACAGTGAAAGGGCCACAGTACTGAATGAACAGAATCGGTAGGGTTTTTAGGTGTTGGACCACCACCAACTAGAAAGTGATGGTATACTGTATTATATTAATACATCCCTTTATGAGATATAAATACCCTTTTTAGAAATATATAGATATTGATTGCTGTACCTATAAATGATTTACGGTAATGACAAAGATAGACATTCACTGCACATATTATTGTTCTATGACTATGCTCAAAATATGTTGCTGTTTTTGAGCCTCTCTTATTATTGTAAACTGATCATTGACCAGGGATATTACTTGTCAAACAATCCATACATTAGGTACTACATGGTAAACTCTACTGTTTTCTATCATTTGTTTCCTTTCCCCGCTCAGTCTTCAATCCCCATCCCTCCCTCCATTCTTTTTGATAAAAGAATTCACATGAGAATAGTGTAATGAACATTCCTTCAAATCTAACGTAAAAAGCTTATGTTTTCCATTAGCCAAAAAAGCCCCTCACCCCCTATGTGACTTGTGATATGTAGCATTTCCCTGGCTGGCAATCTTGTCATTTCTCCATTCTAAGTATGTTTAGCTGAACATATGTCATCTGGCTATGCAAAATAAACAGAACTTCTCATCGGGGGCTTCCAGAAGAATGGACACGTTATGAGGTTCTCACAGGTCTATTTATTTAGAATCATGAATATATGTTATTCACATGAGATCAACATTACACCAATGACTGTTCTGTTGCTACTTTTTATCTTGTTATCCCGAAAATAAAGGTTTCTCCAAGAATGGCATGGCTTAAACAGAGAAGGATTTGGGCTTCGGGGCATCAAAGGTCATGGCATTTGGGTTAATACAATTTGAACATGTTTTACAGGTTCTGCACTTATAGAATATGACACATTTGCAATTGAAAAATAATTTTTTACATATGTTAGTGTTTATCTTTAGATACAAATGTAGCACGGAGTCTGCAGACTTCATTCCTTTCTTTTCTTTTGACCCCCTGATATGCGCTGTCTCAGTAGGCAGCAATGCATTTCAGAGTGGATTCCATGAACATGTTCATTATTTAGGCAGAGTCTGTGATCTGGAGGAACATCCTCCGTGAAAATTCTGGGGTGTTAATGGTGCAGCAAAATCCTAGTCGAAAAACAATGGTAGGCTGCTGCACCATAATGTATAAGCAGAATTCCTGAGCATAATTTCACTTGGAAAATATGTAGTGTAAATGGGCCCTTAGTTAATAAAAGCAAACTGTACCTTTCCTGGAGCTTATGGTGGTCGCCAAAGTTATATAATCACCTGTTTCATTTTCCCAGCTAAGTGTCAAGGAGGAGGGGCCGATCAGCATTGCCCTGCATTGAGCTGTGAAATTGACATTTTGCTAGTCTGCCTGAGGCAGACTGTATTAGTTGAGTTAACATGGCAGGCACAGAGGAACAGAAACCTTCAGAAGACCTCCAGCTGCCATACTAAGCCAATGGTCTGGTACCTGTCAGACAGCTCTCTAAATGTTACAGTGGCTAATGAAGATGGTATTTAGGGGGTTAAGTGACTGGCATCAGCATGATCGCTAATGTCTGTCATTAGCTGTAGCTGTCAGCTACAGATAGCAGCAGGCACTCACCATGTATGGCTCAGCTCCTGAGTAGTGTTGAGCGGCATAGGCCATATTCGAATTTGCGATATTTCGCAAATATATGGACGAATATTCGTCATATATTTGCTAAATTTGCATATTCGTAATATTCACGTTTTATTTTCGCATATGCGGAAATTAGCATATGCAAAAATTAGCATAACCGAAAATTCGCATATACGGAAATTAGCATATGCGAAAATTTGCATATGCGAAAATTCGTACGCCAGTCTCACACAGTAGTATTAGAGCCTTCTTTACACCACACAAGCTGGAAGCAGAGAGGGGTGATCACTGGGATGTGTACTGTGAAAAAAAAAAATGAATATTCGTAATTACGAATATTTAGTGCTATATTCGCGAATTCGCAAATATGTGATATTCGCGAATTCGCAAATATGCGATATTCGCGAATAAAATTCGCATTGCGAATATTCGCGAGCAACACTACTCCTGAGTCTGCTCCATACACTCCTTCCAAACCACTGACATATACACAGTCACAAATGTGAAGGGGTTAAAGCGCAACTGTCATGAGATTTGGGGCATACAACCTAACCACAGTCTGTGTATGGTGTGTAGAATATGTACCCAGCCTTACTTGTTTCTCTCTTTTTACACTTTTATTATGCCAAAAAAACGCTTTTATTTGCAGCCACTGACAGTAGGATAAGCGTGGCCAGTGGTTCGCTATGCCCCGCGACTGCCTATCCCCTGTACACCAGCGATGGGACAGTTGTGTGATTGACACACAGGTCCCAGTGCATATGCCCCTTATCTTTCATATGAAAGCGCCAAGTGACATTAATTTACAAAGCGAGCGCTCTGTCTGACGTCTCCATGCGCGTCTCCCGCATGGAAAGGAAGGAAGAGGAGAAGGACGGGCATTGTCCGGGCACACAGAGGCGTCACACAGTGGGAGTTCACACTCACGCTCTATAAAGAAATGTCGGTCGGCGCTCACATATGAAAGATAAGGGGCGCATGCACTGGGACCTGTTTGTCAATCACGCAGCGGTCCCAGCGCTGGTGTACAGGGGGTGCCTATCCGACTGTCAGTGGCTGCAAATAAAAGTGTTTTTGGCATAATAAAAGCTGTAATAAGAGAGATACAAGTAAGGCTGGGTACATATTCTACACACCATACACACACTGTGGTTAGCTTGTATACCCCAAATCTCATGACAGTTGCGCTTTAAGGAGGACGTATTTGCTTTCCTGACATGGCATCTTTTCTTAGAACTCTGCATAGTTCTTTTTATTCATTGTGGACATCTATGTATAAATTGACAAGAGGGTGTATCTATACCTTTTGTTAACCCTGCAAAGCACGGGCATTGTTAGTACTGATTGAACAGTGCCAGAGTGTATGAAGACAACCTCTTGGGCAAGGGAAATGGTTCAACCCCTAATTGTCATTTTTTTTATTCATTTCCAGGAGAAATAACAGGGAAAACAGCTCATAAATTGTCATTTTATTATACAAGTATTATACAAGTATTTACTAAAACCTGTTCTCAAAATGTCAAGAGCCCGTAGACCCCTTTTATTGCCTTTCAGTTGTTAAGATGGAAATGAATAGTTCATCCATTGTTTGTGTGACTGTAACATGTCCTCTGTTCATATAGTACTGTATTACCGTATTTTTCGCCATATAAGACGCACTTTTTCTTCCCCAAAACTGGGGGGGGGGGGGGGGGGGGGGAAGTTGGTGCGTCTTATACGGGGAATACACATTGAACCCTGTCCTATCGCGGCGGTCCCTGCGGCCATCAACGGCCGGGACCTGCGGCTAAAACAGGACATCACCGATCGCGGTGATGCCCTGTATTAACCCTTCAGATGCGGCGATCAAAGCTGACGTCTGAAGCGAAAGTGACACTAACCCGGCTGCTCAGTCGGGCTGTTCGGGACCGCTGCAGTGAAATCACGGCATCCCAAACAGCTTACAGGACACCGGGAGGGACCTTACCTGCCTCCTCGGTGTCTGCTCCGTGCCGGGATCCCCTGCATGGCCGGCGCTCTCCTTCGTCGTCATCACGTCGTCGCGCACGCCGTCCCATCATCTAATAGGAGCGGCGTGCGTAGGGACGTGATGGCGGCGACAGAGAGCAAGGATACCCGGCATCAGAGACGTTCCAGAGCAACGGGGACACCCTGGGGACGCGGCAACAGCGATGGAGGGCGACATCCAGGGCAGCGGTGATGAGCGGTGACGGGTCAAGAGCGGCGGGGACACGTGAGTACTACCTCCTATACCAGTGGTCTTCAACCTGCGGACATCCAGATGTTGCAAAACTACAACTCCTGGCATGCTGGGAGTTGTAGTTTTGCAACATCTGGAGGTCCGTAGGTTGATGGTTCAGAATCTTTTTTCTAGATTTTCACCCTTTAAAATTGGGTGCGTCTTATATGCCAGAGCGTCTTATATGGGGAAAAATACGGTATATCATCACCACAGACCATATGAGCAGGAGTCTTAGATTCTCTGTAACACACCCAAATAGCTGAGCTTATGGTCCTAAATTCCTACAACAGAGATAAACAGGACATCTCTGAGTGTTTGCTGGAAGGGGATAGTTCACTAATCTCTATGATTCACCCAAACTCCTGATCATCATGACTAACATTACGGTGGTCAAATCCTATCGGATGTTTTTGTTCCACTGTGAAATTTGGTTACAGTGTGCACACTCAAGTGTACCGGAATCTGTCTGACTACATAAAAGCTCTTTGCTTCATACAATGATTATATTGTGCAGTGGGTGAGCCCAAACTAAGAGTTCATACAAAGCCATTGGCTGGTGAGATAGTTGCCGGTTCCTAAACCAATTGCTGTGCCTATGAGAAAACGATATTGAAGAAGTACTGTGGTGCTGTACAACTTTTTCCTTATCCAAAGGATAGGAGATAAGTGTCTGATCGTGACTATTGGGACCCCCCCCGATCTCCTGCACAGCACCCTGGCTCTCATGCCGACCCCCACACAAAGAAATGTCTGACACGCCTGCTCCATGCATCTCTATGGGAGAGCTGGATATACAGCGTTTGGGTATCTCCATCTCTCCCATAGAGATACATGGAGAGGGCGTGTCGGCTTCCGCTTTGTACGGGGGTTGCCAGGCGCCATTCCTGGGGAGAGCCAGGGTGCTGTGCAGGAGATCACGGGGGGGGGTCCCAGTGCTCAGACCCCACACGATCAGACACTTATCCCCTCTCCTTTGCATAGGAGATAAGTTGTACAGCACCACTGTCACGATGCCGGCTGGCAGGAGGTGGATCCTCTGTGCCAGAGAGGGATTGGCGTGGACCGTGCTAGTGGACCGGTTCTAAGTCACTACTGGTTTTCACCAGAGCCCGCCGCAAAGCGGGATGGTCTTGCTGCGGCGGTAGTGACCAGGTCGTATCCACTAGCAACGGCTCAACCTCTCTGGCTGCTGAAGATAGGCGCGGTACAAGGGAGTAGACAGAAGCAAGGTCGGACGTAGCAGAAGGTCGGGGCAGGCAGCAAGGATCGTAGTCAGGGGCAATGGCAGGAGGTCTGGAACACAGGCTAGGAACACACAAGGAAACGCTTTCACTGGCACAATGGCAACAAGATCCGGCGAGGGAGTGCAGGGGAAGTGAGGTATAAATAGGGAGTGCACAGGTGAACACACTGATTAGAACCACTGCGCCAATCAGCGGCGCAGTGGCCCTTTAAATCGCAGAGACCCGGCGCGCGCGCGCCCTAGGGAACGGGGCCGCGCGCGCCGGGACAGGACCGACGGAGAGCGAGTCAGGTACGGGAGCCGGGGTGCGCATCGCGAGCGGGCGCCACCCGCATCGCGAATCGCATCCCGGCTGGAGGCGATATCGCAGCGCACCCGGTCAGTGGATCTGACCGGGGCGCTGCAGAAACGAGAGTGTAGCGAGCGCTCCGGGGAGGAGCGGGGACCCGGAGCGCTCGGCGTAACAGTACCCCCCCCCCTTGGGTCTCCCCCTCTTCTTAGAGCCTGGGAACCTGAGGAGCAGACTTTTGTCTAGGATGTTGTCCTCAGGTTCCCAGGATCTCTCTTCAGGTCCACAGCCCTCCCAATCCACCAAAAAGAACCTTTTTCCTCTGACCGTCTTGGAGGCCAGTATCTCTTTCACTGAGAAGACGTCAGAAGAACCGGAGACAGGAGTGGGAGAAACTAACTTGGGAGAGAAACGGTTGATGATGAGTGGTTTAAGAAGAGAGACATGAAAGGCATTAGGAATACGAAGAGAAGGAGGAAGAAGAAGTTTGTAAGAGACAGGATTAATTTGGCACAAGACTTTGAAAGGACCAAGATAGCGTGGTCCCAGTTTGTAACTGGGGACACGAAAGCGGACATATTTAGCGGAGAGCCATACCTTGTCTCCGGGAGCAAAAATGGGGGGAGCTCTTCTTTTCTTATCGGCAAACTTTTTCATGCGAGATGAAGCCTGTAAAAGAGAATTTTGGGTCTCTTTCCATATGGTGGAAAGATCACGAGTCACTTCATCTACAGCGGGCAAACCAGAGGGCAAGGGAGTAGGGAGGGGGGGAAGAGGGTGACGGCCGTACACCACGAAAAATGGGGATTTGGAGGAAGATTCAGAGACTCTGAAGTTATACGAGAATTCGGCCCATGGTAGAAGATCTGCCCAGTCATCCTGGCGGGAGGAAACAAAATGGCGTAAATAATCACCCAGGACCTGGTTAATTCTTTCCACTTGCCCATTGGATTGAGGGTGATATGCAGAGGAAAAGTTTAATTTAATCTTGAGTTGTTTACAGAGAACCCTCCAGAATTTTGACACGAATTGGACGCCTCTATCCGAGACGATCTGAGTGGGCAAGCCGTGAAGACGAAAAATGTGTACAAAAAATTGTTTTGCCAACTGAGGCGCTGAAGGAAGACCAGGAAGAGGAATGAAATGTGCCATCTTGGAGAATCGATCAACGACCACCCAAACAACAGTGTTGCCACGGGATGGAGGTAAGTCTGTAATAAAGTCCATACCAATCAGAGACCAAGGCTGTTCGGGGACAGGCAGAGGATGAAGAAGGCCAGCGGGCTTCTGGCGAGGAGTCTTATCCCGGGCACAGACAGTGCAGGCTCGCACAAAATCCACAACATCCGTCTCCAGAGTCGGCCACCAATAGAAACGAGAGATGAGTTGCACGGATTTCTTGATACCCGCATGACCTGCGAGATGGGAGGAGTGACCCCATTTGAGGATTCCGAGGCGTTGGCGTGAAGAAACGAAGGTCTTCCCTGGAGGAGTTTGCCTGATGGAGGCTGGAGAAGTGGAGATCAGGCAGTCAGGGGGAATGATGTGTTGAGGAGAGAGCTCTACTTCCGAGGCATCCGAGGAACGAGAGAGAGCATCGGCCCTAATGTTCTTATCGGCAGGCCGAAAGTGAATTTAAAAATTAAATCGGGCAAAGAACAGAGACCACCTGGCCTGGCGAGGATTCAGCCGTTGGGCAGACTGGAGATAGGAGAGGTTCTTGTGATCGGTGTAAATAATAACGGGAAATCTTGATCCCTCCAACAGATGCCTCCATTCCTCAAATGCTAATTTAATGGCTAGAAGCTCTCGGTCCCCGATGGAGTAGTTCCTCTCAGCCGGAGAGAAGGTCCTAGAAAAAAAACCACAAGTAACAGCATGCCCGGAAGAATTTTTTTGTAGAAGGACCGCTCCAGCTCCTACAGAGGAGGCATCAACCTCCAATAGGAAGGGTTTAGATGGGTCAGGTCTGGAGAGCACGGGAGCCGAAGAAAAGGCAGACTTGAGCTGTTTAAAGGCGTCTTCCGCTTGAGGAGGCCATGACTTAGGATTGGCATTCTTTTTGGTTAAAGCCACAATAGGAGCCACAATGGTGGAAAAATGTGGAATAAATTGTCTGTAATAATTGGCGAACCCCAAAAAGCGTTGGATAGCACGGAGTCCGGAGGGGCGTGGCCAATCTAGGACGGCAGAGAGTTTGTCTGGATCCATTTGTAGTCCCTGGCCAGAGACCAAGTATCCTAGGAAAGGAAGAGATTGACATTCAAACAGACATTTCTCCATTTTGGCATAAAGTTGATTGTCACGAAGTCTCTGAAGAACCATGCGGACATGCTGGCGGTGTTCTTCTAAGTTGGCAGAAAAAATCAGGATATCGTCCAGATATACAACAACACAGGAATATAAGAGATCACGAAAAATTTCATTAACAAAGTCTTGGAAGACGGCAGGGGCGTTGCACAGGCCAAAGGGCATGACCAGATACTCAAAGTGTCCATCTCTAGTGTTAAATGCCGTTTTCCATTCATCCCCCTCTCTGATGCGGATGAGATTATAGGCACCTCTTAAGTCCAGTTTGGTAAAGATGTGGGCACCTTGGAGGCGATCAAAGAGTTCAGAGATGAGAGGTAGGGGGTAGCGGTTTCTTACAGTGATTTTATTAAGACCGCGGTAGTCAATGCAAGGACGTAGGGAGCCATCTTTTTTGGACACAAAGAAAAATCCGGCTCCGGCAGGAGAGGAGGATTTGCGGATAAAGCCCTTCTTTAAATTTTCCTGGATATACTCAGACATAGCAAGAGTCTCAGGGACAGAGAGAGGATAAATTCTGCCCCGGGGTGGAGTAGTGCCCGGGAGAAGGTCAATAGGACAGTCATAAGGCCTGTGAGGAGGTAAAGTCTCAGCTTGTTTTTTGCAAAAAACATCCGCAAAGTCCATATAGGCCTTAGGGAGACCGGTTACAGGGGGAACCACAGGGTCACGGCAAGGAGTACTGGGAACCGGTTTAAGGCAGTCCTTGGAACAAGAGGGACCCCAACTCTTGATCTCCCCAGTGGACCAATCCAGGGTTGGGGAATGGTGTTGAAGCCAGGGTAGTCCAAGGAGAATTTCGGAAGTGCAATTGGAGAGGACCAAAAACTAAATTTTTTCGTGGTGAGGTCCAATGCACATTAGGAGGGGTTCCGTGCGGTAACGCACGGCACAGTCCAATCTTTCATTGTTAACGCAATTGATGTAGAGAGGTCTGGCGAGACTGGTCACTGGGATGTTGAACCTGTTGATGAGAGAGGCCAAAATAAAGTTTCCTGCAGATCCGGAGTCCAAGAAGGCCTTAGTGGAGAAGGAGAAGGTAGAGGCAGATATCCGCACAGGCACAGTAAGACGTGGAGAAGCGGAGTTGACTTCAAGGACTGTTTCACCTTTGTGCGGAGTCAGCGTACGTCTTTCCAGGCGGGGAGGACGGATAGGACAATCCTTCAGGAAGTGTTCGGTACTGGCACAGTACAGGCAGAGATTCTCCATGCGGCGTCGTGTCCTCTCTTGAGGTGTCAGGCGAGACCGGTCAACTTGCATAGCCTCCACGGCGGGAGGCCCAGGAACGGATTGCAGAGGACCAGAGGAGAGAGGAGCCGGGGAGAAAAAACGCCTCGTGCGAACAAAGTCCATATCCTGGCGGAGCTCCTGACGCCTTTCGGAAAAACGCATGTCAATGCGAGTGGCAAGATGAATGAGTTCATGTAGATTAGCAGGGATTTCTCGTGCGGCCAGAACATCTTTAATGTTGCTGGATAGGCCTTTTTTAAAGGTCGCGCAGAGGGCCTCATTATTCCAGGATAGTTCTGAAGCAAGAGTCCGGAATTGTACGGCGTACTCGCCAACGGAAGAATTACCCTGGACCAGGTTCAACAGGGCAGTCTCAGCAGAAGAGGCTCGGGCAGGTTCCTCAAAGACACTTCGAATTTCCGAGAAGAAGGAGTGTATAGAGGCAGTGACGGGGTCATTGCGATCCCAGAGCGGTGTGGCCCATGACAGAGCTTTTCCAGACAGAAGGCTGACTACGAAAGCCACCTTAGACCTTTCAGTAGGAAACTGGTCCGACATCATCTCCAAGTGCAGGGAACATTGTGAAAGAAAGCCACGGCAAAACTTAGAGTCCCCATCAAATTTATCCGGCAAGGATAGTCGTAGGCCTGAGGCGGCCACTCGCTGCGGAGGAGGTGCAGGAGCTGGCGGAGGAGATGATTGCTGAAGCTGTGGTAGTAGCTGCTGTAGCATCACGGTCAGTTGAGACAGCTCGTGGTCTTGTTGCGCTATCTGTTGTGAGTGCTGGGCGACCACCGTAGTGAGGTCAGCGACATCTGGCAGAGGTACTTCAGCGGGATCCATGGCCGGATCTACTGTCACGATGCCGGCTGGCAGGAGGTGGATCCTCTGTGCCAGAGAGGGATTGGCGTGGACTGTGCTAGTGGACCGGTTCTAAGTCACTACTGGTTTTCACCAGAGCCCGCCGCAAAGCGGGATGGTCTTGCTGCGGCGGTAGTAACCAGGTCGTATCCACTAGCAACGGCTCAACCTCTCTGACTGCTGAAGATAGGCGCGGTACAAGGGAGTAGACAGAAGCAAGGTCGGACGTAGCAGAAGGTCAGGGCAGGCAGCAAGGATCGTAGTCAGGGGCAACAGCAAGAGGTCTGGAACACAGGCTAGGAACACACAAGGAAACGCTTTCACTGGCACAATGGCAACAAGATCCGGCGAGGGAGTGCAGGGGAAGTGAGGTATAAATAGGGAGTGCACAGGTGAACACACTGATTAGAACCACTGCGCCAATCAGCGGCGCAGTGGCCCTTTAAATCGCAGAGACCCGGCGCGCGCGCGCCCTAGGGAGCGGGGCCGCGCGCGCCGGGACAGGACCGACGGAGAGCGAGTCAGGTACGGGAGCCGGGGTGCGCATCGCGAGCGGGCGCCACCCGCATCGCGAATCGCATCCCGGCTGGAGGCGGTATCGCAGCGCACCCGGTCAGTGGATCTGACCGGGGCGCTGCAGAAACGAGAGTGTAGCGAGCGCTCCGGGGAGGAGCGGGGACCCGGAGCGCTCGGCGTAACAACCACAGTACTCCTTTAAATAATTTTTACTATTACCTTGAAGCAGTGTCAACTGTGTCTGTCAGAAGTGATCGATAGTGCTCCATGTAGGTTTGAGTAATAACTTGAACATAATGGGCCATCATATTGCACTATTTTAAGCAGCCTTAGGGTCTCAACACTTAAGAAACATATAACGTGCTATATGGTAGTGAGGAAAGGGGAATCTGAAGTGCATTCTGTAGCTTAGATGAGACCAGTATATTCATTAAGCTTCCTAGTCATCTTGACATCTTCTCTCCATGTGAAAAATTGTACCTGCATCTTTAGCACAGGCAAAGGAGAAGTATTAGGGAGGGACCACCACCTGAAGAACTTTGCGCCCAAAAACTAAGGAGAATAGATCATCAGCCGAGCCTATAGTGCCGAAAAAAAGTAGCCACCCTACAGATCTGAGCAATAGAAGCACCTCTTTTTTCTGCCCATGATGAGGCAGCAGCTCTAGTAGAGTGAGCTCTCAGGTTAGCTGGTGGAGACAGACCTGCAGAGGAATAAGCTGCAACAATGGCATGCCTAACCCACCTAACAATAGTATCTGCTCTGACACTCTTTCCCCTATTGGGGCCTGCACACTGAATAAACAATCTCATTTTCTAAAATTGCTGGTCCTTTCTAAATGTTCTATAACACATCTGTGGACATCAAGCATGTGGAACAGATTTTCACCTTCTGAAGATGCATTTGCACAGAAGGAAGGCCCCATTCTTGTGATAAATGGAATTCTGAGATGGCTTTAGGTAGAAAGGCAGGATCAGGTCTTAAAATAATCCTATAATCTAAGATTTGAGTATAGAGTTCTCTAGTAGATAGGGCCGCTAACTCCCCTACTCTTCTGGCTGATGTGACAGCTATTAATAAGGCAGTTTTCTGCACTAAACTCTTCAGGGGTATAGAAGACAAAGGCTCAAAGTGACTCCTGCAGAGAGAGTTAAGCACCAGAGTAAGATCCCAAGAAGAAGCAGCTTGCGGACTGGATAACTGCATTCAGGTAACAGACTTAAAAAATCTCATCATCCAGGGATGATTTGCAATCTTCTGGGCATATAACGACCCTAGAGCAGCTACCTGTACTTTGAGGGTGGCAAACCCTTTCTCAATTCCTCTTTGTAAAATTTGGCTTATCCAAATCTAACTCGGTATAATCTGAAAATGACAAAACAGTTTTCTACATTCTAAAATAAATCTTTGTATTCACTGGTTTTCTACTGTATTGTAAGGTGGATATGACTGCGTCTGAAAGACCCTTGGACTTCAAGATTATCCTTCCGTGAGCCAAGCCGTCAAATGAAGGTTGCGGACATCTGGATGAAGGACCGGGCCTTGGCTGAGTAGATCCTGGACTTCTGGAAGAACCCAGGGGTCTGTTGGAGACATAGTCCTTAGACAGGAGAACCAGGCTCTCTGTGGCCAGAATGGGGCGATTAAGATAACTGTTGCTCTGTCCTCTCTGATCTTCCTTATAACTCTGGGAATAAGAGCCAAAGGGGAGGAAAGGCATACGCTAAGTCCCATTCCCAAGTCTGGGATGGTGCGTCCACTGCAAAGGTCTGTCTTCTGGACTCAGGGAAAGAAAGTCCCTGACCTGTCTGTTGTGTCTGGTAGCGAAAAGATCCACTTGAGGGGTTCCCCATAAGGCTGTGATCTTGAGGAATATTTTTGGATGTAACCGCCATTCCCCCTGATGAATTAATTGGCGGCTTAGAAAGTCTGCCCTGATATTGAGTTCCTGATATTGCTTTTAGATGGGATTCTGCAAAGGACAGGACCTGAAAAGACAAATTCATAAGGGATGGACTTCTCGTAGTTCCCTGCCAATTTATGGCAGACACAGTAGTGATATTATCTGAGAAGATTTTTACATTAGAGCCCCTAATAAAATCACTAGCTGATTCAAGAGCCCTAGACACCGCTAAAAGCTCCTTAAAATTTAGAGGATTTAACAATCACCTCTTCTTCCTAAAGGCCCTGAAAATTAAGGCTATCCAAATGAGCACCCCATCCCCAAGGGCTGGCATCAGTAGTGATGACTACAGGGTCCTGACAAACCCAATCTACACCTTTAGAAAGGTTATCACTCACTAACCACCAGTCTAAAGAAGCCAGCACTTGAGGGGGCAACACAATACGTCTATCCAAATCTTGCTGGGAACTATCCCAGGTCCCAAGGAGTTCTAATTGCAAAATTCGAGAGTGAAAATGGGCCCAGGGAACTGCTGTGATGGCTGCTGTGAACAAACCTAAAACTCACATCCCCCTCCTAATAAATATACAAGAAGATCTAATAATCTCAGAAGAGATAATCTTCTCTATTTTAGCTGAAGGGAGAAAAGATTTTTGCACTAAAGAGTCAAACAAGATACCCAAAAAAACTTTGTTGAGTAGGGGTAAGGGAGAATTTATGCCAATTAAGTAACCAACCCAACTTATGAAGGATATCAATAGTACGGGTCAAAAAAAATGTCACTTTTATTTCTGATTCTGCTACAAGCAGAAAGTCATCTAGATAGGGAATAAAAATCCCTTCTCCCTCTCGGATATGGGCCGCCATTTCTGCAACTACTTTTGTAAATACCCTTGGAGCAATGGCGATACCGAAGGGCAGGGCACAGAACTGTAGATGAAGGAGTTGAGAATTTACAAAAACCGCAATCCTTAAATATTTCTGATAATCTATATGAATAGGGACATGAAGGTAGGCAACTTTTAAATCTAGAGATGACATGAAATGATCCTTAAACAATAGGTTAACAATGGATTTTATTGTCTCCATCTTCAACCAATTATAAATCAAATAACTATTCAGAGGTTTTAGATTAATAATGACCCTGAACGTTCCATTTGGTTTTTCCACAAGAAAGAGTAGAATAAAATCCCAAACCCTGTTCTTGTGGAGGTACAGGAACTAAAAGACCTTTCTCTATTAGGGATAACACTCCTCCCTGTAAAGAAGACTGACCTCAAGGTCCTGGGGGACATTCAGTGACCAGGAAATGAGTAGGTTGCAAACTAACAAAATCCAGATGGAGACCGTCCTGCATAGTTTGTATTATCCAAGAACTACCTGAAATGTTTTGCCATTTTGGAAAAAACAAAGTCTTTAAGTCTGCCACCTACTCATGGATCCTGTCATTGGGAGTAAGGTCACTAGCCTTATGAGAAAATTTCCACTTGTTAGAATGATCCCTATTCTTATTCTGACCACCTCTCTTCCCTTAAAAGTGAAAAGGCCTATTTTGTCTAGGGGGTTGGGAAGATGGGAACCCCTTCTTCCTATCCCCTGCCTTTTCTAACACATCTGAGAGGACAGAACCAAAGAAATATTCTCCCTCACAGGTGATAGCACATAATTTACTCTTAGAGCCACTTTCCCCTGACCAATTTTTAATCCAGAGCGCTCTTCTGGTGGAGTTGGTAAGTGCTGCTGATCTGGCGGACAACCTAACTGCATCTGAAGATGAATCCGCCAAAAAAGCAGATGCTTTTTTAATTGTTGCCATCAAGAAAAGAGTCTGCAACCCACATTACCAGGGATCTTGCAACAGTGGTGCCAGTGACCATGGGTTCAAGAGTGGCCCCTGCTGTTTCCCGAGCCCTTTGAAGGAAAATGTCAGCTTTTCTGTCCATAGGGTCTTTTAACCCCTTGGGGACAAAGCCCATTTTAACGTTAAGGACCAGGCCATTTTTTGCAAATCTGACCACTGTCATTTTAAGCATTAATAACTCTGGGATGCTTTAACTTATTAATTTGATTCGCGATAGTTTTTTGTGACGTATTATACTTTATGTTAGTGGTAAATTTTTGTCGATACTTGCATAATTTCTTGATGAAAAATACAAAAATGTCATGAAAAATTTTGAAAATTTTGCATTTTTTGTAAATTTGAAGCTCTTTGCTTGTAAGGAAAATGGGCATTCCTAATAAATGATATATTGATTCACATATACAATATGTCTACTTTATGTCTGCATCATAAAGTTTACATGTTTTTACTTTTTGAAGACATTAGAGGGCTTCAAAGTTTAGCAACAATTTTCCAATTTTTCACGAAAATTTCAAAATCTGAATTTTTTTGGGACAGTTCAGTTTTGAAGTGAATTTGAGTGTCTTTATGTTCGAAATACCCCATAATGGACCCCCTTATGAAAACTGAAGCCCTGAAAGTATTCAAAATGACATTCAGAAAGTGAGTTAACCCTTTAGGTGTTTCACAGCAATAGCAGCAAGGTGGGGGAGAAAATTTAAGATCCATTTTTTTTTTTCATTTTTACAAGGGGTAAAAGGAGAAAACGCCACCAAAATGGGACGGGACGTGCCCACTCACAGATCGCATCCCATGTCACTTACCGCACGCCTGCTGATGCTTCTTCCCGGCGCGCACGCGCCGGCTTACTAAGTTTTAAATGGCCAGTGCACCACTAATTGGTGCCTGGTTCAATCTGTGTAAAACATCTAAAAACCCACTCCCCCTTCCTGTCCTTGCCGGATCTTTTTGCCCTAGTGCCCTGAAAAAACTTTTGTGTGAATCAGTAGTCTTTGTGTCAAGACCCTTTGCTGTTTCCCCTGACTACGAACCATTGCCGCCTGCCCTGACCTTCTGCTTCGTCTGACCTTGCCTTAGCCTTGTCCTTGTGTACCGCGCCAGTCTCAGCTGCCAGAGAGGTTGAGTCGCTATCAGGGGATATGACCTGGGAGTTACCGCCGCAGTAAGTCCATCCCGCTTTGCGGGGGGCTCTGGTGAAAACCAGTAACTCCTTAGACCCGATCCCCCGGTACGGACCACGTCATCACCTCTCTGGCACAAAGAATCCACCTCCAGTATCCTCACCAGCCGCCAGCCCGGACCCTGACAAAGGTGTTGTGCTCTGAGCGCAACATCACATGGTGAGTGAGATTCACACCTTTTTTTCATTATTATATTGCTCTACTGTACTTCACTAGGGGCGTGTTCCCTGTTTTTTCTTTATTTCCTATATCTCCTCAGTAAAAGACACATGAAAGCCCACATAGAGTTTTCAAAAAAGAACCTAAAGGACTAAGACTGTGATAAACAAGATTCTCTGGTCTGATGGAACCAAGGTTGGAGCTTGAGGAGATCTGTAGAGATAAATGTCAGAAAATCCCCAAATTTAGGTGTGCAAATATTGTGGGGTCAAAAATTCAATGTTGCCAAAATTGTGTGTGGCCAGCTTTAGTCTATATTCACAAACAGTAGATTTACAAGTACTATACAGCTTTTAAAATCAAAGTTTTTTTGTTTGTTTTGAAACCTAAAAAACGTAAAACTGGCAATTTCTAGCAATTCAGGCACACATTTATAAATTGCTACGGAAAGCAAGAAACAAAAACTAATGAAAGTGTGAACACAGGCTTATTTAATGGTTTATCTTATATAAGTTCCCCTTGACATTCTATATATTCAGTGTAGGCCTGTACTGTACCACTTTATTCCTCCATTTTTATTGGTTGGCATACCAAGCTTTTCTTTCAGGAATTCCATCTGAAATGAATAGTGGCATGTTGCATTTCATGTCATATAATGAAATTATTCTGCTCTAGATGCATTTCTTCTAGCAGAGAATATGGAAATGTATCTGTGTTTTATCAAGGACACCAGAAAACTAGTGTGAAAAAGGTGCTAATTTTTGCACAATACTCTCAGCTTTGTACAAAACACTAAGACAGTCACACATTTTTCAGGTGTCAATTATTAATAGATTCACCCCCACACATGGTGCCTACTGATCTGTAATATCTTAATACCTGTCCCTGGATAGACCATCAGCAATGTATTCTTATTCTAAATCTATTACTCTAAATGGAACCTGTCATGTTAAAAATGCAGTTCAATCTGCATAAATTATGTTATAATGTAGGAGGAGCTGAGCAGATAATGTATCAAATATATATTTATAGTTTTGTAGCAAAAACTGTAATTCATTCATTTAAGTCTCATTCATTCTGGGCTTTGGGGGTCCAATGAGTGCTTTTACTCAGTGATTAACAGCCTCTTTTATCACTGTGAATAGAAATAATGTAAAATACAGATTAGGACTGCCCACTGGACTCTTAAGCCAAGAATGAGCAAAGATGTATACCGGACTACTGCAGCTCCCGCTGCTCTAGAACATGGTGTCTGCAGATTTGACTGCATTTTCAATGTGATTGGTTCCCTTTAAAAAGTACCTCTCATGATCTTGTTAAATTTTATAATCCTCACAGTTCACTGCCCCCATCATGATAAACCACCCCCTGCCTTTATTTTTATATTTTTTTATTTTTCTATCTTGATATTGCTCTGTATTTTCTGCTCAGTCTCAGTCAGATTCACAGACTGGGAAGGGGAGTTACCCAGTAGACTGTGACATCATCTGAAGCCATACAGGAGAGAACTTCCTCCCTCATTTTGCTACACACAGTGTGAGATGAGCTCTGATTGGATAAGGCTGCACACACCCTCCTCAGCATTTCCTGATTTTGGACTTCTGCCAGGCCAGCAGCAGTCCAAAGTATGTGCAAGAGATGGGGGAAATGTGCTCTGGACAAGTTAGGAGACACCTAGTGGCAGCTTTTTTAAAACACAGATAAAACATAGAAAACTTTAATTTTTTACTTACCATAAGGAGTGCAATAGCAACAATTAGTTTTAATGAGAGTGCCCATTTAAAGGAATGTTCTTGGACTGTAATATTAATGGAGAACTCTGGGATAGCAAAACTTATCCCCTATCCTGAGGATAGAGGATAAGTGTCAGATTGCTGGGGGTTCTGCCGCTGCCTCCTGCGGTGGTCAAAACACCCCATGTAGGAGGAGAGCAGGGGATCCCTACAGGAGATCACCAGGGGTCCCAGCAGTTGGACCACCTGTGATCTGAATAAGTTTTGCTATCCCAGAGTTCTCCTTTAACGGCCTATTCTAAGAATAGCACATCCATTGTTCATTGCTTGAGTCTGATTCCCAGCTAAATAAAGGGACTTAATTGTTTCAGTCATCGTTGTGTCCCTTCCATTATTGACCCAGGCAAAGCGCCATCCCTACTTTGCTTATAGTTGTGCCTTACTCCTGTAAGACTGCCATACAAAATATTTAACAGGTGACATGGCAGTGTTATATATTCTTATACCTACCATGGCTTTGGGATCGAAAAACTACCGAAAAGTCATGTAAATATTAGAAAATGTAGCACATCATCAGTTTGCTCCAAAAATGTTAAATGCTGCCAATTCAAACCAGAAACCTGAACTGCATTACCTTTCATTAAGTGTTATTATAAATGTTATTATTACAAAATCCCCGTAATAGCAGTAACCTTTCACCTTATATTACATGCAGCTGAAGAACTATAGGTGAGAAAAGATTTTTTTTAAGAGCAGAAATGTTTTTGAGACAAAGATCACAAGGATTGTTGGAAGATCTCGCTGTGTCTTTCTAATCTGAAAGAGTCATTAAGTGGAGCTATAAAATGTAATTTGTAGAACTCATTACGCATTCACAATCCAAATATTAGTCAAGCTTGATTTCGGGACTTTATACTTCCAAATTGTGTCTGAAGAGTTTAGCTAAATATGCTGAAACATTCAACAGCAAATAAACCCAGGGATATAGAGGCTGAGAGCCATTCCTACAAATGGAAAAAATCTTAACGTTGGGATAACGTTTCCCGAACCCTCGGCCCAAAAACAAGGCTCTTATTGAGCTGCGCGGTTTCATAAATAAAGAGTCAGAGTTGCTGCATCGGCTTTTCAGGAACGTTAAATGAAACTGTGAATATTTTTTTTCTAAATATATCCCCCAGAGACACTTTATGGAAAAAGCAATTTTGTTTCGCTTCGGCCAAAAACTTTTTTTTTTTTTTTTTTGTGGTTGAAAAAACAAAGATGTGTTTCTTAGTTGCCAGTCACATGTAAGAAGCTATGTACCCACAGTGGCCTGTGTTCATGTGGGTGAAAATAAAGGCTTGCTTTGACAACCTTCTGCAATATGGGATGTACCTGAAACGCGATCAAAACATGTATAAATGATAGGAAAATAATAATTAAAAAAAAATGCATCCTGAATAATTTTAGCTGTTCTATGGCTGATAATGTGGTTTACATGGATTTGTATTTTTTGTAAATGTATCTGTACCTCAGTGTTTCCCAACCAGGGTGCCGAGCATACTGAAACAAAAGGAAGTTAAAAAGTTTCAGAACTTTTCACTGAACATATGATTGATTTACTTTCATAAAACCTGAAAACGAATTTTAATACCAGAAAAAACAACCATGGGTCAATTAGTTTAATTTGTCCTGTTAATTTGGTCTCAGGATGTGATACTGTTTGTTTACATACACAAATACTTAAAAAAGAAGACATCTACTGTCATCTATGCAAAGCAGCCCTGTTCCACAAGGAATGGAGCTTGCTAACTAATGCCGCCTATTGAGGTCAGTGTTCCTGCGAGTCAATGCATAGTCTATAAAATTCTCTTTAAAGTCCCTCTCTTTAAATAGCCACTGTCAGATCCAATAACTTTCTATATGTAGTTATGATGCTGATGAAAATTAAAGACCTTTTGTAATGTGGTTGTTTACATTTTTTTAAAAAATATTTAGTAAAGAAAATGGCTCCTGAAAATCCCACCACTAGGGGGTCCTCATACCTACTGGGACACTTACCAGTCTTGCATCAGGCTTGTCCACGAGTCATGGACAAGAGATAATTCATGTATAAGGCTGCATGAGCAGACACACCAATCACCTCCCACCCCCACAAGGGAGGGACACACCCACTCTAACCACATACCAATCACCCCCCACCACCACAAGAGAGGGACACTCCCACTCTCACCACACACCAATCACCTCCCAACACCACAAGGGAGGAGACACGCCCACTCTCACCACACACAATCACCTCCCACCACCACAAAGGAGGGGACACGCCCCCTTCCCCTGAGAGGATTTCTAACACGGTGAGATAATGAAAGGAGGTATTTTTATAATATACTGCTTAAAAAAATAAAGGGAACACTTAAACAACACAATGTAACTCCCAGTCAATGACACTTCTGTGAAATCACACTGTCCACTCAGGAAGCAACACTGATTGACAATCAATTTCACATGCTATTGTGCAAATGGAACAGACAACAGGTGGAAATTATAGGCAATTAGCATGACACCCTCAATAAAGGAGTGGTTCTGCAGGTGGTGACCACAGACCACTTCTCAGTTCCTATGCTTCCTGGCTGATGTTTTGGTCACTTTTGAATGCTGGTGGTGCTTTCACTCTAGTGGTAGCATGAGTCTATAGCCACACATAGCTCAGGTAGTGCAGCTCATCCAGGATTGCACATCAATGCGAGCTGTGGCAAGAAGGTTTGCTGTGTCTGTCAGCGTAGTGTCCAGAGCATGGGGCGCTACCAGGAGACAGGCCAGTACATCAGAAGACATGGAGGAGGCCATAGGAGGGCAAAAACCCAGCAGCAGGACCGCTACCTCTGCCTTTGTGCAGGAGGAGCACTGCCAGAGCCCTGCAAAATGACCTCCAGCAGGCCACAAATGTGCATGTGTCCCCTCAAATGGTCAGAAACAGACTCCATGAGGGTGGTATGAGGGCCCGACGTCCACAGGTGGGGGTTGTGCTTACAGCCCAACACTGTGCAGGACATTTGGCATTTGCCAGAGAACACAAAGATTGGCAAATTCACCACTGGCGCCCTGTGCTCTTAACAGATGAAAGCAGGTTCACACTGAGCACATGTGACAGACGTGACAGAGTCTGGAGACGCTGTGGAGAACATTCTGCTGCCTGCAACATCCTCCAGCATGACCGGTTTGGTGGTGGGTCAGTAATGGTGTGGGTGGCATTTCTTTGGGGGCCGCACAGCCCTCCATGTGCTTGCCAGAGGTAGCCTGACTGCCATTAGGCACCAAGATGAAATCCTCAGACCCCTTGTGAGACCATATGCTGGTGCGGTTGGCCCTGGGTTCCTCTTAATGCAAGACAATGCTAGACCTCATGTGGCTGGAGTGAGTTAGCAGTTCCTGCAAGAGGAAGGCATTGATGTTATGGACTGGCCCGCCCGTTCCCCAGACCTGAATCCGATTGAGCACATCTGGGACATCATGTCTCGCTCCATCCACCAACGCCCCGTTGCACCACAGACTGTCCAGGAGTTGGCGGATGCTTTAGTCCAGGTCTGGGAGGACATCCCTCAGGAGACCATCCACCACCTCATCAGGAGCATGCCCAGGCGTTGTAGGGAGGTCATACGGGCACGTGGAGGCCACACACACTGCTGAGCCTCATTGTGACTTGTTTTAAGGACATTACATCAAAGTTGGATCAGCCTGTAGTGTGGTTTTCCACTGTGATTTTGAGAGTGACTCCATATCCAGACCTCCATGGGTTGATAAATTTGATTTCCATTGATCATTTTTGTGTGATTTTGTTGTCAGCACATTCAACTATGTAAAGACGAAAGTATTCCATACGATTAGTTCATGCATTCAGATGTAGGATGTGATATATATATATATATATATATATATATATATATATATATATATATGTATATAAAGGTGAGGTCAGGATTAGGTACTGAATAACAATACATTTTTTTGTTTGATCTGACAGGTACATTTAGAGAAGCACTTTTGTTTAGTTTTTTTGCCCATATCATGAACACTCACCATCATTAATCCAACAGCCCCATTTGTTTCATTTCAATACATCTGCATCTATATGTGACAATATTGTAACTGGGTCATGTGATCACCAGTCCGACCCACAGAAAGTCACAGGGTTTAATAATGTCTCCCAACTTTTGCTGAGAGCAGAGGCACAGGCCACACCCCTAACCACACCGTCTACCAGACCCTCAGCCACACCATACACAAGAACCTCCAAATTATTCCCTAATAGCATATACTGCATTATATAAGAACATATGGCGGTCTGGAGCTGGATAAGTCTTCTAGCTTTCCTATTCCCAAGTCACATTTCTAGACTCTTTAGGGAACTGAGCATTGACTGACAGGGATGGCGCCATAGAGCAAGCTCACTTCCTTCTGGAAGCCATTTTGTATTAAAAATTGTATATAAAAAACTAAAACAAAAACAAAGTGTGAATTGTATAATATATATGTATAGGGTGGGAGTTCTGTTGTTCTGTTATAGATTTCCGTATTCCCTGCTTCGTTTTTAAAGTATTGAATGATAAACTGCTTTGTGCCTGCAGCTATTACTAGGGGGACTCAATGGTATCTGTGTATTCAGCAGACAATGAGCTTCACCTAGAAACAGCTGCAGGCAGAAACATTTTTCATCATTTTGCTCTACGCCAGTGTGGCGCCAAGTTATAAAAAAAAAGCACCCTATAAGATTTCTTATTAATATGGACTTAGGCAAATGTGATTTATTAGTTTACCTCTGCATGTATAGTATATAGACATGTCTCCGTGATTACAGAAATGTTACCAGCAAAAAGCTCATTTAGGGTCTATTCACACGGCAGAATTTCTGCCTCAAATGAAATTCTGCTTGAAATGAAAGCCCAATACACTGCTATGGGATTCCGCACTCCTGTCGGCACTTCGGAATTTCCGCTTGCAGAATTCCGCTAGCGGAATTCTGCAAGCGGAAATTCCGAAGTGTCAACGGGAGTACGGAATCCCATAGAAGTGTATTGGGCTTTCTTTTCAGATAAAATTCCTCTGGCGGAAATTCTGCCCCGTGAATAGGTGGTGAGCCACGGGGTGTGAAGGTGAGGTGTATGGGGCAGATGTTGTAGCCCAGGGGCAGATGTTATTAACCCCTAAAGGTTTGTGACGCCACGGCGTGGTTTTCCCAGTAACCACCTGAACGGTAGTACCACTAACCCAAGGTTAGGCAGGGCAGCAATAGTCCAAGACCAGGTTAGCGTTAACAGTAGCTTTACTGAGGGAGACAGATGGAAATAGTCTTTACAGCTAGGCCAGGATCCCAGAGAGGTGGCCAGTAACACAGAAGGACCTCGCTGCAAGCTGGGACTTGTAGTCACTTTGTCAGATTTTAGGACAGCCACGCTGACTATAATAGACTTGACTATAGACTTGACTTGACTGTAGGTAGTGACAGCAGACATAGATGACTTGACTTACTGACATGTGGCTGTAGGTTAGGCGTGGGGCCTCCAGATGAGCTGGACACTAGCTCTGAGACGTCTGGTCTTTACTGTGCCTCAGTAGGAAGTGTGGTAGAAGAGCAAAAGAGGCAGATTGCAATGGCTCCCCCTCTTATAAAGGGGGGCTGAGCTAGAAGCCCATAGGTCAAGCTGCAGGTCACCTGGTTAGCTGGTGCTCTCTGGGTAACAAACACATCATGTGAACACATTATCATGTGACTAACTCAAAGGTCCTTAAAGGTCCTTTATATATAACACACATAATACTATACATTATATATATTACTTGAGAGAAACTGCAGGAGACCCCTTAGGACACAGAGAGACTCAACCTGAGAGGGCCTAAGTACTTTACTGGACTATATTCCATACTGGGACATCACAAATAGACCCTTATGGTTAGTCACCACTCTAAAATGTTTATTTTCTACATTAAAGATGTTTCCAGGATTTTATATAATAACAAGTAAGACTGGAGATTCCATCAAAAATGCTGAACAGATCACCATATCATGCCACACTATTCTGTCTGGTATCATACCGGACACCATGCCGGAAATCCTTTCAAGTCAATGGGTTCTGTCTGTGCTATTTGTGTCTGACATGAAAGTGATCTGGCTGCACCATTTTTTTTTTTTTTTGTCCTGCTTCATTGATGGAGCAGAATAATATAACTCAAGACATGGGTGGGAATCCAGCCTCATGAAACTTTAATATATAATCTATATTTTATATAGCTGTACATAAGAGACACTTTATGTGTTATTGATTATGCCCCTCCCCTTCATGACATTATAAAAAAAGAAAAGGTGAAGCGTGGATGACATATATCCACCACCCCCTAGAAAAGTTTCTGCGCTCGCCCATGGTTCTGTGCTGCACCTATTAGAAGCCCAGCACCGTGGAGAATAATACCCAAACCCATTGAAGGCATGGCATATACTCCAGGCTGAGATCATAGGTTCCACATGGATATGTTGTAACAAGGGAAAGCTGTGCAAAAAACAGACATGGAGGAACATCTAAAGAACATTTCACAATCCATATTACTTCTCTTAGCTCAAAGGAGTCCGGTGTAGAGGCTGGCAGCAGGAGGCCTTATTCTCAGCCAGGGCTGTGTTCTGGTCCAGATTTATTGATTACATTATACAAGGCTAGGCCAAGAATCTTTGAGCGGGCTGTAAAGTCATAACTCTTGGTTCAGCTTCCAGCAAAACCATGTTTCAAGGTTTTCCAAGAACCTGCAGCTGTTGGAAAGTACTAGAGGTAGGAGCAATGTATGGTTACCAATCACCTCTGCGGAAGAGAACAGAACAATCCAATGGCTCCAAACGGTTTTGTCCTGACAGCAGATGAGGGTCTGGGGATCCATATAGAGGCTACTGTATGTTCTTGGCTCATACACATGTTTAAAGGGAAATTGACAGATCGATCAACCCCACTAACCTGAATATACAGGTGGTTAGTGTGGGTGATCCTCAGTAAAACAATTTATTCCTCATCCCAATCCATTCAACTATTCCCGACATATAGCACCATGTTGCAATATTCAAATAAACTCTTAACCGCACTGGAGGCGGGTTTGAAGATTAGCTGCTCTTCTGACCCCATCCTCTGGGTCCCGTTCGCGCTGCCTCACACTACTTTATAAGTGGGACAACGTGAACAGGACAATGGGGCAGCATCAGAGGTGCAGATAGTGTTTAAACCTATACCTGGTGCAGGTAAAAAGTAATATGTATATTGCAAGATTGTGCCATATGTCGGGAACAGCTGAACAGATTGGGGAAAGAATGCATTGTTTTACTCAGGATCGGCCACACTAGCCAAATGTATATTCAGGCTAGTGGTGTTGATCCATCTGTCATTTCCCCTTTAACAGCATGTGCTTGCTAAGGAACAGATTCTTCTTGTGAAGACCCAGCTAGTAGGGAGTCTTAAAGGGGTACTCCGCCCCCAGACATCTTATCCTCTATCCAAAGGATAGAGGATAAGATGTCTGATCGCCGGGGACCCCTGCAATCTCCCTGCTGCACCCGGCATTCGTTTAGAGCATCGGGTGAAGCGCCAGAGGCTCATGACGTCACGGTCACGCCCTGCTCATGATGTCACGGCCATGCCACCTCAATGCAAGTCTATGGGAAGGGGCGTGACGGCCATTGACTTGCATTGAGGGGGCGTGACCATGACATCACTGGCGGTCTGTGACATCACGAGCCTCCAACCCGCATTGCCAGTCATCCGGCATGGAGTGAAGTTCGCTCCGTGCACCGGATGTCTGGGATGCCGTGGCCAAGATAAAGCGGCGGGACCCCCCCTCGATAAGACATCTTATCCCCTATACTTTGGATAGGGGATAAGATGTCTAGGGGCAGAGTACCCCTTTAAAGAGTACCTGAGAACTACCCCCACCACCACCACCAAAATTAGATATCTTAGGTTGCCCTGATCACACATCTCCATGCAGTTTCTTGAAACTCCCTTCCATTCCCAAGATATGCAGGTTTATAGTTTGTCTGACAATTCAGGGAGTCAGTCAGATGGGGGTAAACTTAAATTTAAGGTGAAGGGCGGGATTATACAGTTAGGAGGAGTGAATGTTTTACATTGTTAGACCTGAATATCTAATACACCCCCCCTGACTGTATAACCCCATTACCTGATCAGTCTCTCCCATTATTAAAATTAAGTTCACGCCCATCTGACCGATTCCCTGACTTTTCAGACAAATTGTAAACCCTCATATCCCAGGAACGGGAGGGCATAACGAGAAACTGTAGAAAGGTGTGTGATCAGGGCATTCTACGCTATTTACTGATACTGTAACCTAATTTTTTGGGGGGTTGGCCACATGTCCTCTTTAATGCAATGGTTATTGGGGAAAAAAGTATGCAAAATAGCTCTCCGCCAGAAGAAATAAAACTTCTTTTCTAGTGCCACCTATGGGTGAGAACAGTGACCTTGAGTTACGTTACTGCAGATCGGCGGCTCAGTATTCATGAATGCGCCAAACTGCCTCATTTGCATGTCAATAAAACGGATGTCAGAAATAAATGGCACACCAGAGCGCCATATTAAAGGTACTGCAATGCTCATGTTAACAGCCCCGATTTGCCTCTATCAGCAGGTTAGGATGCCCTGACCTGTTGTCAGTTTCCCTTTAAAGGGTTAAAATACGTGAATATGAAAAATAAATACGTGAATAAAATAAGACTGAGAAATAGTAACCTGGATTACTGAAACTGATAAAATGCTAATTCTTCTAGAGCCGGAGCCAGATATGTAAATCAGCAATATGGAGAATGATTGACACATAGAGGTCACACACCCATCTGCTCCTCCTGCGCTGATAATGAACACATTTCTCATCATGTCTACATCACCTCCAGCGCTTACTGCTTTTCCATCTCACTGTGCACACTTTATCCTGTAGTCAGGTGTGAACGTGTAATGTCAGATATGTGGGCGCAGACAGAGTGAGCCGTGGGTTATTCTTAAAGGGGTATTCCAGCCTTATCCATCTTATCCCCTATGCACGAGAGCTTGACATCACGTCTCGGAGGCAGCGCCCCCGGCACGGAATGGCAGGAACTGCACCGAGATCGCGGGGGTTCCAGCGGCGGGACCCTTGCGATCAGACATCCTATCCTTTGGATAGGGGATAAGATGTATAAGGCCTGAATATACCTTTAAGCAGGAGCACTGTATCCTATGCCAATTCCCACCTGTACTTGTGATGTCCTATAGGTCTACGTGTAATAAAATACCAGGCAAAAATGTGTCTTGCCTATTCTCTAACAATATTCCAATTAGGAAGTTCCTGTACCCCAGGGCTATAGATGCAGTCGCCCCAAAATTCACAAATGCACCCCCTATGTATTCTGTATATCACAGAATCATCAACAGGCCACTTGCTGTAGATCAGAGGACTTCCAGATGTTGCAAAACTACAACTCCCAGCATGCCCGGATAGCCAACGGCTATCCGGGCATGCTGGGAGTTGTAGTTTAGCAATGTCTGGATGTCTACAGTTTGGAGATCAGGATCTTGTTAGCCAATCAGCCCTGCCTCTCCCTGTAGTAGGTTGGAGATTTCATCCAGCCCATTAAATGAATGCTGCTGCATAGGCACAGTCTCTAGCCTCCCCCATGCCCTTTTCCTTTGTCTTAAAGGGGTTATCCATTTTTTTTCTATTATTATTAATTCTTCCCCTCAGCAATTTAGTCATTTACTTACTGCCTCAAAATGTTCCCTTTTTCCACTTCAGCCGTGCATCACATGACTTGTGATGCTGCTGATTTACCTTGGTTTGTTAAGGTTCCATATACCTAGCATATGGTCTAGGTACTGGACTATGGACTAGGTCATTTCCGAGCGGTCCTAGTGCCGGCATATCCTTCCGGTGCCCACTGTCTGTGGAATGCCTGCCGGAAATTTTCCATGCAGACATCAGGCATAAAACACGCTTTGTGAACAAAGCCTTACATCATCTACAGTACAACAAAAGGTGTCGGTGGAACTATGCTTCTGACTTCTTCTGACTTCTATTCCTCCCATCGTCCCCATATACTTGTGTGGTGTCCCAGTACCAGAGTGCATCCTGTCAGGTAAACATTGCTTCAGGTGCCTGACCTAGGCCCTGCTGCTCAGGTGATGCTGTGATATTCATTGTAATATTTGTTCTGTTCATTTATATTGTGTTGCACTGTACCTGTAAGGAATGTACTGGATCTCTGTAAGGAGGAATGATGTAGAGTACCCATGTGACCCTGATTGCACAATGGGAACTCCTCAAATTGCCCGGTTTATAGTGTAGGGGGGAGCTATTCAGTTGTAGTTTCAGTTTCTGCTGTGTGCAGACCTCCATGTGAGCTGCAGTGTGGAAAGGAGTTGGAAGAAGAGTGAGGTGACCCCAAGGGAAGCCTAAAGAAAATATCTTATCAAATCCACTCCGCCACTCTGCAAGTGTTCCCCGCACAGGAGTTGTTGAGTTCATACCCCGGCGGTGTCAGTAAATTGGACCTTAGCAGAACCCTAGTCAACGTAGGATATCTACAAGTCTCAAGTCTGTCATATCTAATAGCAAGTCAATTCAAGTGGGTGGAAAGAACCATAAGTCCCAGCAAGGCCACAGGGCTCCCGCGGGTTACACTACATCCCTTCTACTCTGCTCTGTACTGCGAATATTGTACCACCTGCTCCTACCTCAGTAAAAACACATTTATCCATAACCTGGGGTTGGTTATTGCCTTGTGCCTGGCCCAGGCGAAGTTGTCTTCCCCTCGGACCGTGTAGGTTAACGGTGCCCTGGTGTCACGATTTGCCAAGATTATCTTGCACTCCCTTGTCACCACACTTGCACGCTCAGTTCAGCTATGCGTGCATGAATGGAGGGAAATAATCTGCTGCCAGGTTGCAACATGCCTGATCCTTCTTTCTGCTGACATCTTCTACTGGGGGAAAATCAGCACACCCCTTTATACAGTTGGCTGATCCTGCCATAATTGGTGGGTATGGGCAACTTTACTCTAACATGCATGGACATCTTTAGGCCCATTCTTTAGCTCTTGAGCATTCTTACTAAGGCTACTACCTGGGTTGTGGTTGGAATGTTTAGACTATTAGGAGAACCATTGTGTCGGTTATTGGTCTATGGTTTATTTTATACTCCCCTTAGGACTATTGTCATTATGATCATGATCATTCACTGGTAGGTCACCTACACAAGTGTTTTCCAAACCTTTGGTCTACATACTACACAGGTCTACATACTACACAGGTCTACATACTACACAGAGGCGTAACACATATAATCTCATATAGCTTATAGACACAATAACCCAAGAGAACGTGTTCCAATCAGTTTGCAATCTAAGCTCTAGTCGAAGTGTGTAAAATCCAGTAAATTCTTTGCTCCAAAAACGTTTAGGATCTAACAGAATAATCTTTTTTTTTTCTTTTTTTTTTTAAACAATTCTCAAAATAAAGAAAAAAAGTAAATCTCTTCTAGCTAGTGGTTTACTGCCATCCAGTGGCAGAAGTGATGAAGTGCGGATCCGTGAGCTTAGGCTTTTGGTATAATAAAATATATGGCATAACACAGTGAAAATGTTTATTTCACACGCTTCCAGCATATCCTTGCTATATGTGAACCATACTATTTACAAGAAAGTGACATATTGCTACATGTTTTATGGCTTAAAAAAATAAATAAAATTGTGCCCAATTAATTTGCTACTGCATGCCCTGTTGCTGTAATTCATCCAAAGAGGCACTGTCATTTGAACACACTTTGGGTACATCAATACTACAAGAGAATATAAGAAACTTTGTAATAAATCCTATTAGACAAAATGCTTCTTTATCCTGTTATCAAACTTCTCTAAACTATCTCTCTCCCCATCTCTTGTGAGTCTGTATTCCACTCTGAAAATCAGCTCAGCTTTGTCCTGTGTCTGCAAGACAAGCAATGCAAGTTTATGGAGAAGGAAGGGGGGGGGCGGAGCTCCGTTCACAAGCTCTGGGAGAACAGCAAATTAGAGATGGAGCCTGCAGAGCAAAAATCTGCTAAACACATTTGTTACAATTCTATAACATGTTACAGATTGTCTGAGATTTATTTTTTATATGCAGACATGTTATTTTTGTTTTGGTTATATGTCATTTTTGTTAGTTCTTTGTATTTCTTGAAAATTCAATAAAAATGTATTTGAAACAAACAAAAAAAAAAAATAATAATACAATCTACAACTTATATAATGGTCAGAAATAGTGCTGCTCCTCATGTACTCACAGAGGGCACCCTTACCCTAACCTGAAGATTGTTCTGAAATGAAAGGTAGGTTATAAAAGGGTTGTCCAGAATTAGGATAACATGGCTTCTTTCTTTTTCTTTTTTTCGAAAAGAGCGCTACACCTATCCATGGTTTGTGTCTGGTGTTGATTTTTAGCTCTATTCAGATGAAAGGGATTCTGCTGCTATAAAACCCACCACCTATGGGCGCAAGTACCGTATTTATCGGCGTATAACACGCACTTTTTAGGCTAAAATTTTTAGCCTAAAGTCTATGTGCGTGTTATACGCCGATACCGCCCCAGGAAAGGCAGGGGGAGAGAGGCCGTCGCTGCCCGCTTCTCTCCCCCTGCCTTCCCTGGGGTCTAGAGCCGTGCTGCCGGCCCTTCTCATCCCCTGGCTATCGGCACCGCTGCCCGTTCTGTCCCCCTGACTATCGGTACCGTCGCCGATAGCCAGTGGGAGAGAAGGGGCAGCGGCACCCATTGCCAGCGCCGCTGCCCCGTTGCCTCCCCCCATCCCCAGTGGCATAATTACCTGGGTCGGGTCCGCGCTGCTGCAGGCCTCCGGCGTGTGTCCCCTTCTTCGTTGCTATGTGCTGCACGGCGCGGCGCATGACGTGCATAGCAACGACGCAGGGGACGCACGCCGGAGGCCTGCAGCAGCGCGGACCCGACCCAGGTAATTATGCCACCGGGGATGGGGGGAGGCAACGGGGCAGCGGCGCCGGCAATGGGTGCCGCTGCCCCTTCTCTGCCCCTGGCTGTCGGCGCCGCTTCTCTCCCCCTGGCTATCGGCGCCGGCAATGGGGCGCCGGTACCGATAGTCAGGGGGACAGAACGGGCAGCGGCGCCGAGAGCCAGGGGGAGAGAAGGGCCGGCAGCAGGGCTCTAGACCCCAGGAAAGGCAGGGGGGGAGAAGCCGGCAGCGACGGCCTCTCTCCCCCTGCCTTTCCTGGGGGTATATCGGGGTATACACGCGCACACACGCACCCTCATTTTACCATGGATATTTGGGTAAAAAACTTTTTTTACCCAAATATCCTTGGTAAAATGAGGGTGCGTGTTATAGGCCGGTGCGTGGTATACCCCGATAAATACGGTAATTATATACTATAACACTTTTTATTAGTGTCTCTTAGCTGTAGACATCTAGATATTGCAAAACTACAACTCCCAGCATGCCCGGACAGCCGTTGACTGTCCGGGCATGCTGGAAGTTGTGGTTTTACAACACCTGGAGGTTCACAGTTTGGAGACCACTGCTCTACATTATACTGAACAGTGTAGCCTGTGACATCATACGTAACAGTAGAAACATATATGTTACCCTTTCTTTTTTTTAATAAAATACATTTGCACAGGATGCATAACAATCTGTGTAAAAACTGTGTGGAATCTGATTCCCATTGTTTGCTATAGGATCCTGACTTGAAAGGTAGATAGCAGGGAAAAAGAGAAGTGGTAGGTCACTTCTGTAGCACTGAATTCTCACATCTGGCCCAAATAGGGCTCAACCGGGTTCAAAACCTCTGCTGAATTTGAGGGTATACAAGCTGCAAATTTGCAGCTGAAATCAAAGGGTATGCCTCCAAAATATGTTGTGTGAAATAGATATATACCCATGGCAGTAAAAATAAATATATAACTAAAAAATATGCTTCAACTGCATAGCAAAAAGTGGTGTATACCTAACCTTTTTACAATAGTGCCATCTAGTGGTAAAATTAAGATCTGTAGATTGTAACGAATTGTTTTTTAGATGAATGATCCTTCCGTTTTGGAGCATATGTGAATGATTAGTCCAACAACAAAGGATGACTATCAATCTGTACGGTGTTATTTTACTATGTTTTTGTCGCCTTTTTCCAAAAATCATAGTAAAGATAGCAACTTTTTAGCGCAATTTGCATAATCGCTGTAACAAAGCGTCGTTTTTTGCAGTGATTACAGAAAAATTGCTGGAAAAATACAGTAGAACCACAATGTGTGAACATAGCCTAAGAATATTTAGGTCCATTGTCTGTAAGTTATTCATTGGAATAATATGATGGTTTATTTTGGTTATGTGAGCTTAGCTGTATCTCTGAAACATTGTCATGGGCAGCCAGGTATCATAGTCTATAAGTGTCAGTAACCATCATATTATGAAGTCATAAAATAGTGCCTACAAAAAATAGGTAGACATGGGTTACCATGTGGCAATGATGGGGGAGATTTCTCATTTGTGGCCTTGTGCAGTTATTCCTCCTGTTTTATTTTTGTGGTGTTTTTGGCTTACATGCACCAAATTTATCAACATCGTGCACAGACTGATACATTTTGTAAAAAAAAATAAAAAAAAACAGATTCCAGTTTCATTGGTAGCTTTGGGCAACTGCACCACCCCGTTGGTGGGGCCACTGGAGCATCGCCCCCTTGCTGTTCAGATGGAGACTGTGGGGCTGCAGGTTCTGACATCTCTGTATTTGGTATGCTGGCCCTTTAAATAGATCTTGAATTCCTAGGTCCCAAAGAAATACGCAGTTGTTCTCTAATCTGGAACTTGAGAGCGTAGATTTGAAATTTGAGAGCGGTGACCTGAAACTCAACAGCCTTTAATTGAAATTTGAGTGCGTTGATCGCTAGCTGAAGTGACTCTATATATGACTTCAATTCGGCAATCTGATGTCTCAGAGTCCAGTACTGTTCCGGCTCCTCACAGCTTCCAGCCCGTTTTTGCACTCGGCGCCATTTCACGCGCTGAACTGTCTCTCTTTGTTGGTTTCTGGCACTAGACTTCAACAAAATGGCGGCACCAAAGGCTTCGGTGGGCGGGGTCTCTGGATCAAGTGCGCAGGGATGTCCCGGGTTAACTTGTAGCTCCGCTGTACTGTTCGCCTCCCCCTTACTTTACATGTGCACTGCCTCCACACAGCACCATGTGCGCAACCCCTTACTCCGGAGTATAAGTCACAGTACATAAATAAAGTTCTTTTTCTGGGGGGGAGTACACTTTCACTAATGGCAATTGTAGTAGGCACACACCCGTATCCTGTTCGTGCAACGCCAAAAAGGCTTTGTGGTAGCCCTTGGGGGGTGTTGGTAGTGGGGGTTTTGTTTCGGTAAATGAGGGGTTAATGTTAACCCTATAGTTCGTGACGCCAGGCTGAGGGCTAGTATGCTGAGGTAATTCTCCGGCCTATCGCCGCCCTTCCCAGTAACGATAGGTGCATGTAATAAAATGACTGAAGATCCACAAAGTAGTTGAACTTTAACTTGAAGAACTTTATTTAGATGATTGCGGTACATCCAATGAACAATAACAGTCTCAGGCAAACAGTCTCTATATATCTCAATGACTGACAATTGTTGCAGACCTTGAATTAAATTAAAGTCTCTGAATTTAGGGTAATTATTGCAGATCCGTCTGGATTTAGAGGATAGATAGGGTCCGGTGATCCTGCAGAGTGTTTAGGGATTGATACACTCGCGATCCTAGATATATCAGCCGTTGCCGCAAGGCTCAGGCCTAACTCACTGCGTTAAACAGCTGCACAGATTCTGCTTGTTTGACAGCCTGGGAACAAGAGAGAGAACAATGGCAGCCGCTCCCTTATATGGGCAGGGGGCGGGGCGAATCTGATTGGTCCGAACATCTGTTATTCACTGTTACACAGTGTGCTGGGATTGACTACGTCACAAGGACCTCCAAAGGTCCTCAAGCAGCAATACCATAGAGTTCACCTAATCACGTGACCCGCAGGTCCTGCTACGCTATAGACAGGTAATTAACTACGGTATTTATAGGCATTGATATAATATTTACATGCTTCCTAAGTAAGCTATTAGTGCAATAACTATCTGGATGAGAGGTGACCAGGGGTGAACTAGACAATGGGGACCCCGACGTCCTAGGGACTCTGGCTAAGGGGACCCACACACGCAGGTACTGGATAGGATATGGAACTGGGACACCACACTTAGAACATAGTGCAGGATGTGGCGGCAGGATAGTGCAGGCAGGGGAAAAAGACTGGATGCTGGGGCGACATTTCACACCAAACAGTGCTTTCTCAAGCCCACTTGGTGTGAAACATCGCCCCCGCGTCCAGTCCTTTTCCCCTGCCTACACTATCCTGCCACTCTGCACCCTCACCCCCTCTGTGCACTATGTTTTAAGAATAAAGATTTAACAACAGAATGACGTGGTGAGTGCTTTCATTTACACTTTGTTGAACATTTTGGTCTTTTAAGGAATTTATGTGCAAATTATGGTGGAAAATAAGTATTTGGTCACCTACAAACAAGCAAGATTTCTGACTCTCACAGACCTGTAACTTCTTCTTTAAGAGTCTCCTCTGTCCTCCACTCGTTACCTGTATTAATGGCACCTGTTTAAACTTGTTATCAGTATAAAAGACACCTGTCCACAACCTCAAACAGTCACAATCCAAACTCCACTATGGCCAAGACCAAAGAGCTGTCGAAGGACACCTGAAACAAAATTGTAGACCTGCACCAGGCTGGGAAGACTGAATCTGCAATGGGCAAGCAGTTTGGTGTGAAGAAATCAACTGTGGGAGCAATGGAAGACATACAAGACCACTGATAATCTCCCTCGATCTGGGGCTCCACGCAAGATCTCCCCCTGTGGTGTCAAAATTATCACAAGAACGGTGAGAAAAAATCCCAGAACCACATGGGGGACCTAGTGAATGACCTGCAGAGAGCTGGGACCAAAGTAACAAAGGCTACCATCAGTAACACTACGCCGCCAGGAACTCAAATCATGCAGGGCCAGACGTGTCCCCCTGCTTAAGCCAGTACATGTCCGGGCCTGTCTGAAGTTTGATAGAGAGCATTTGGATGATCCAGAAGAGTATTGGGAGAATGTCATATGGTAAGATGAAACCAAAGTAGAACTGTTTGCTAAAAACTCAACTCATAGTGTTTGGAGAAGAAAGAATGCTGAGTTGCATCCAAAGAACACCATACCTACTGTGAAGCCTGAGGGTGGAAACATCATGCTCTGGGGCTGTTTTTCTACTAAGAGACCAGGACGACTGATCAGTGTAAAGGAAAGAATAAATGGGGCCAAGTATCATGAGCTTTTGAGTGAAAACCTCCTTCCATCAGCAAGGGCATTGAAGATGAAACGTGACTGGGTCAGCATGACAATGATCCCAAACACACCGTCCGGGCAACAAAGGAGTGGCTTCGTAAGAAGCATTTCAAGGTCCTGGAGTGGCCTAGCCAGTCTCCAGATCTAAAACCCTATAGAAAACCTTTGGAGGGAGTTGAAAATTTGTTTTGCCCAGCGACAGCCCCAAAACATCACTGCCCTAGAGGAGATCTGCATGGAGGAATGGGCCAAAATACCAGCAACAGTGTGTGAAAACCTTGTGAAGACTTACAGAAAACTTTTGACCTCTGTCATTGCCAACAAAGGGTATATAACAAAGTATTGATATTAACTTTTGTTATTGACCAAATACTTATTTTCCATCATAATTGGTATTTGAGGATTTTTAATGATTCTTTAAATCAGACAATGTGATTTTACGTTTTTTTTTTCATTATGTCTCTCATAGTTGAAGTATACCTATGATGAAAATTACAGGCCTCTCTCATCTTTTTAAGTGGGAGAACTTGCTCAATTGGTGGCTGATTTTTTTTTCTTGCCCCACTGTATATGTTTATGTGGATTTTCTGCACACAAATCCATGCAGAAAATCCACAGTATATATGCTACATGTGAACATACTTCCAGGTTCCATTCACATGGTGGAATTTCCAGATGGAATACTTCATTCTGCAGTAGGTGCCGGCTGAACATGCCAGTGCTAGGACAGCTCGGAAATACGCTGTCTCCATAGATGGCAATGCATTTTCAAGTGGACTCTGCAGAAAGAATTGACATTTTCATTCTTTCTTAAGGGAGTCCGAAATTTAAATTTACACTGCAGATGTTGCCACCCAGGAAATTCTGCCATGTGCCCGGTGCTGCAGGTTGCTGCAATGGAATATTACTAAGCGGAATATTTTCTCTGGATTCCGCTCATAAATATTACCATGAGAATGGGGCCTCATCCTAAAAGTGCCAATGCCATCAAAGCAGTTCTCTATCATATAGATTGCACAAAGCATTCTAGGGGAATTATGAGATTGCTGGAGAGAGATGGCCACATCAACACTGCCCATGGCAGCTCTACAGGTGGTACCTACAGGCTCGGATGGGGATGAGACTTCAGGTGCAGAGCTTTGACTCCTTCCTCTCAGTTCAACTGTTGAAAGCAACCAGTGTAAAACTAAACTCCTATAGGCCCAGGGTAAATTTGGACCTGGGTCCCACTAGCTTTGTAAGTGTGTATCAAGATATGTTTTTCATTCCTACGTACATAAAAAATATACATATAATACTGCTATACCGGTATGGACCGGATACCGTTTTTTTTTTCCCATGGTATGGATTTTTGCCCATACCGCTATACCGGTCGGGCCCCTCCCCCACCCTCCGGATGAATCGTAGAGCCCATCGCGGCGCCATCACTTGTCCCGGTGTTCTTCTGTGTCCGCCCGCTGCGCCTGTCAGTCGGTGTCCCCGCGAGCACAATCAATCCCCACCGCTAGCGGGATCCATATGCCCACTAGCGGTGTCACAAGAATGCCACCCGCGATCGCTACCATCACCGCTAGCGGGGTCCCTGTGCCCACTAGTGGTGTCACAAGAATGCCGAGCGCGAGCCCTGTCAGCTCTCAGGGTAAGGGAACAGATTTAAAAGCCTTGCGCGCAGCTAACGTAGTACTGCGCATGCGCAGTACTACGCAAATAGCGTAGAGCTAACGCTAGGCTCCTAGCGCTGCCTACGTTAGCCCTACGCTATATGCGTAGTGCTGCGCCTGCGCAGTACTACGTTAGCTGCGCGCAAGGCTTTTAAATCTGTTCCCTTACCCTGAGAGCTGACAGGGACGGGGAACAGAGCCGTGCTCGCGCTCGGCATTCTTGTGACACCGCTAGTGGGCACAGGGACCCCGCTAGCAGTGATGGTAGTGCTGGCGCTTGGCATTCTTGTGACACCGCTAGTGGGCACAGGGACCCTGCTAGCGGTGATGGTAGCGCTCGCACTCGGCATTCTTGTGACACCGCTAGTGGGCACAGGGACCCCGCTAGCAGTGATGGTAGCGCTCGCGCTCACGGGGGGCACATTTGACACCGCTAGTGGGCACAGGGGGGGGGGGGGGACAGGCGGTAATACCGTGATACCGCTATAATAAAAAAAAAAATACTGTGATATTCATTTTAGGACATACCGCCCAGCACTACCACTACATAATGGCTAAAAATATTACTATGTAACAGTCAAATACTGCCAGACCATGGCCACACATAGCCATTAAAAAGATACTGATTAATACCACCCTACTTTTACTTCCCCAAAAAAACACTGTACAAAGACAAAGATTTTGACTGTATAGTGTTAGATACCCAGAGTTGTAATTACCCCTGTAGCAGCTGCTATGTGGCCCCTGGTCTCAAAGGCCCGAATTTGAGGCTAAAACACATCCTGGTGATGTATAACAAATATTCAATACACAACACCCTAAGGGGGAGATTTATCAAACCTTGTGCAAAGGACCAGTCCGTGACTCCACCTGGGTCGTTTTCAGACTGTCTCTGGTTATTGGCTCTTGTCAGCTCATTAAAATTAATGGGATATGGCAGTAATACGGCAGCAGATGGTTTTTAAATTCTCCAGCTGCAAAAGAGTGGAAACGGGAGAATTCCATAAAGTAGGGCAAGGAGAGGAAAGTGGCCAAAGTACCAAGGGGAACAGACTTGAATATCCGGGATGGTTCATTGGGAACCGCCATCCCATGTGCACCTCACCCTTGGTGAGATAACCATTCTCACCATTGCACAGCCCCGGTCCCACCCTAGAGTTCTCAAAGGGGTACTCCCCTGCACACATCTTATTCCCTATCCAAAGGATAGGGGATAAGATGTTAGATCCCGCAGCTGGGGAGCGATCTCGAGGCAAGCACCCCTGTCATTCGGGTCATGGAGTGAACTCCACTCTGCCCGATGGCTGGCCTTGCAGGCCACCACGCCCCCTCCATTCAAGTCTATGGGAGGAGGCGTGACGGCTCTGTACTAGCCATCAGGCCCCCTCCTATAGATATGAATGGAGGGAGCGTGGTGTGACATCACGAACACGGAAGCTGCAAGCTTCTGTGTTTCGGATGCTGCAGCTGCCGGCCCAGAGCCCGCCCGATCTAACATCTTATCCCCTATCCTTTGGATGTGTGCAGCGGGGTACCCCTTTAACTCCTGGAGGGTATAGGCTGTATATGTTCACCCTGGCGGCCTGGTAATTGGTAACCCAGGAAATACGGGTTCATCCCGAGTCCAGTCCAGACCATGAAGAGAGAAGCTGGGTAACTGTTGGTAATGGCAGACATAAGTGAACACGCTGATGCCTGCCGTTTACCTTTCAGATACCGTGATAAATACTGATCCCGGCATCATTGGACCAGCCGGGGCCAAAAAGTCAATCACGGTGGGCCAATGAGTCAAAATGGCAAAATACCCGAAGTCTTTTCAACTGCCTCCAGGGCTGCTCTGTTCCATATAGATCTCATATTATACTGATACCGATGCCTATGCATAGCATAGCACTAAACAGTATTAGCAATCAAAAGATTTCTTTACAGAGCCCCCCCCCCCCCCCATGGTAACTTAATAAATGTAACACAAAAAGTAAAAAAAAAGTTAAAAAGCCTCTCCCCCAATAAAAAATTAACCCCCCCTCCCTTTTCCCATTTTACAAATAAAAAAATATAAAACAAATATGAACATATTTGGTATGGGCGCGTGCGGAAACGTCCAAACTATTAAAATATAAAGTTAATGTTTCCTGTGTCCTTGCCGCCAAAAAGGGTTAAAGTGAAAACTTTATGTGAATGCACCCTTGGGCCGGTTTCACACAGGCACAATACGGAAACATTTTGTATTACCGCAACAATTCCCGGCCTGACCAAGCGATGACAAAAATGTGTCCATAGTAGTGTTGAGCGCAAATATTCTAAATGCTAATTTTGACCGCGAATATCGGCACTTCTGATCCCTCCCTTCTTTTAGATGAGATATATCTACGCATGCGCACTATGCAAATTACGAATTTTCGCATGAAAAAAAAGAACGAACAAAGCGAATATGCGAATTTCGCGAACATAGGACAAATATTCACCCATATATTCGCGAAATATCGCAAATTCGAAAATGGCCCTAGCTGCTCATCACTAGTCCACAGTATCCTGCGTGAGTAGATCGCCAGCTCCACCAGAGACAGTGATAGGTAAGAATTTATTGGTGACATAGAAATAAACAGCAGATATTTTTGACTGCTTAGTGAACTGGCTACAGCAGAGTTTCTGTATAGAAGTGTTTCCTGACCAACGTGCCTCCAGCTGTTGCAAAACAAAACAAAAAAAATGCTATTGGCACACTGTATTGAAAGTAAAACCCTACACTTTACTTTTAACGGAAGTGACGCACATTGACTTCCGCCCTTTTACTAGTATTGGCCGAATTTGCCCTAAACCATCATGGCCGCCCTGCTCCGCACCACGTGACACTTGCGTTCGCTACGCCTCCTGTTAGCGGTGGTCGCAGCCGTCTCGCCGCTGTCACTCTGAGCCCGCCCAGCTGTCACGTGACGCGGCCGCCATCACTCCTCCTTCCCCCCCCTCCCTCCCTGTTCATCGGTTCGAGACCGTCCTCCCCTGCCTGGTACTGACCGTCTCAGCCATGATGGTGAGTAGAGAGGGTGGGTCCGGTACAGATGCCGCTAGCTGAGCCTTAGTGGTCGGTAACTGTGTGTGTGTATTTTATTGCAGCAGGAAGGCCTGGATGACGGACCCGACTTCCTGTCAGAGGAGGACAGAGCGGTGAGTGACCCCCCCTGCCCTCACCATGGCTGGCACCTTACTGGGCACTGCTGAGGATACGGTGCACTGCCCAGTGAGCACTTACAGTATACAGATGTTTAAGGCTCTGTTCACACCTGCGATTATTTTTTCATTGGAGTAGAACAGTGGTCTCCAAACTGTGGCCCTCGAGATGTTGCAAAACTACAACTCCCAGCATGCCCGGACAGCCAACGGCTGTCCGGGCATGCTGGGAGTTGTAGTTTTGCCACATCTGGAGGGCTGTCCAGGCATGCTGGGAGTTGTAGTTTTGCCACATCTGGAGGGCTGTCCAGGCATGCTGGGAGTTGTAGTTTTGCCACATTTGGAGGGCTGTCCAGGCATGCTGGGAGTTGTAGTTTTGCAACATCTGGAGGGCTGTCCGGGCATGCTGGGAGTTGTAGTCTTGCAACATCTGGAGGGCTGTCTGGGCATGCTGGGAGTTGTAGTCTTGCAACATCTGGAGGGCTGTCCGGGCATGCTGGGAGTTGTAGTCTTGCCACATCTGGAGGGCTGTCCGGGCATGCTGGGAGTTGTAGTCTTGCCACATCTGGAGGGCTGTCCGGGCATGCTGGGAGTTGTAGTCTTGCCACATCTGGAGGGCTGTCCGGGCATGCTGGGAGTTGTAGTCTTGCCACATCTGGAGGGCTGTCCGGGCATGCTGGGAGTTGTAGTTTTGCCACATCTGGAGGGCTGTCCGGGCATGCTGGGAGTTGTAGTCTTGCCACATCTGGAGGTCTGGCCGGGCATGCTGGGAGTTGTAGTCTTGCCACATCTGGAGGTCTGGCCGGGCATGCTGGGAGTTGTAGTCTTGCCACATCTGGAGGGCTGTCTGGGCATGCTGGGAGTTGTAGTCTTGCCACATCTGGAGGGCTGTCCGGGCATGCTGGGAGTTGTAGTCTTGCCACATCTGGAGGGCTGTCCGGGCATGCTGGGAGTTGTAGTTTTGCCACATCTGGAGGGCTGTCCGGGCATGCTGGGAGTTGTAGTCTTGCCACATCTGGAGGGCTGTCCGGGCATGCTGGGAGTTGTAGTCTTGCCACATCTGGAGGGCTGTCCGGGCATGCTGGGAGTTGTATTTCCGTCAAAAATGTACAAACGTGGTATTAGCGGCATCTATCGGTATACATGTATAGCAAGTGTCCAGGAGGCGGACTCTTGTAAGGTGCCCAGTTCTCCATATAATTAGAGGTTCCCAGGCTCCGCCTCTCAGCATTGATCAACAGCTCTAGCAGTTTCCTGATTGGATGGCTAGAGCTGTCAATCATAACAGAGTGGAGGGGCCAGGAAAGCATGCAAAACCTTACACCACTAAAAGTATGGTGCACGCAAGATAGAGGGAGAGCTGCGAATCCGATCACCCCCAATCTGATATTGATGGCCGAGCCAGAAGGCTGAATATAACTTTTAAAAATGTGGATAACCATGGGGATAACTATCGCCATAGCAGCTGCTAGGGGGCCCATTTAGGTTCTAGAATTTTGTGGTTTTTAATTAAAAAAAAAAAAAATTTTTTTAAGGAATAATCATTTTGTTGGCTTTCTCCTATATGGCTCTAGTCAGTTGGTTCTCTGGTCTATGGCGCCATTATTTATACCTTTCCAGTAATTGTTACTTTTGCTGCAGTTTGTTTTTCTGTCATTATGTGGTGAGGGTTCATCTCATTGGTGCAAGAGACAGAAGTGAACCGTAGGCGGACTCCTCTGGACTGATCCAAATACAGGGTGCTCTATCTTCGGTACGCAAGATCTTTATTCCTTAAATTCCATAAAATACAGCGGACCGGGTAGGACACCACGGAACAGAACTGTAGTATCAGCGACTGTTTCACATCAACGGATGCTTCATCAGACTAACAGAACCACCTGTGTGAGGGAGGATAGGAAGCTCTCGACTCACGTGACTTCAGGTGGGGTGTACAAAAATGCAAAACATTAAAAACACATAAAAAACGAAGTTCTGTTGCGTGAATGCCGGATACAAAAGGAAAAAGGTCTCATGGAGCTCCTCAATGAACAATGAAAGCACTACAGATCCCAGCCTCACAATTATAACTCTTGCGGACGTTCACTTGGATCCACCAACAATTTCAGCTTTAACCAAGGGACTGAATTTCTGTATTACAGAGGAGTTTCCAAAAAAACACTTAAAGGAGATGTCCGGCGCAGACTTTTTCTATTCCATCCTGCCCGGGCTGCAAAAAAAGACAAAACAAACTTTCCCTTACCTCCATATGTTCCCCTGGAGCCCCGCAGCAGCTGATCGGTCGGCCGGGCTGTTTACTTCCTTTAGCCCGGTATGTCACACGGCGCTTCAGCCTATGACCGGCCGCAACGATGTCCCGCCTTGGCCGGTCATAGGCTGAAGCGCCGTGTGACGTACCGGGCTAAAGGAAGTAAACAGCCCGGCCGACCGATCAGCTGCTGCGGAGCTCCAGGGGAACATATGGAGGTAAGTGAAAGTTTGTTTTTGTCTTTTTTTTTTGCAGTCCGGGCAGGATGGAATAGAAAAAGTCTGCGCCGGACATCCCCTTTAAAGGGGTTCTCCGGTGCTTAAACATCTTATCCCCTATCCAAAGGATAGGGGATAAGATGCCTGATCGCGGGAGTCCTGCTGCTGGGGACCCCCGGGATCATGCACGCGGCACCCCGTTTGTAATCAGTCCCCGGAGCGTGTTCGCTCCCGGACTGATTACCCGCAACTACAGAGCGGGCGGCGTGTGACGTCACGCTCCGCCCCTCAATGCAAGCCTACGGGAGGGGGCGTGATGACTATCACGCCCCCTCCCGTAGGCTTGCATTGAGGGGCGGAGCGTGACATCACACGCCGCCCGCCCTGTAGTTGCGGGTAATCAGTCCCGGAGCAAACACGCTTCGGGGAATGATTACAAACGGGGTGCCGCGTGCATGATCCCGGGGGTCCCCAGCAGCAGGACTCCCGCGATCAGGCATCTTATCCCCTATCCTTTGGATAGGGGATAAGATGTTTAAGCACTGGAGAACCCCTTTAAAAAGGTAAGTGCTGGGGATATGTGCTAAAACCTAACTTTTATTATGGACAAATAAAAAATCCAAAACAGGACACAGTGTCCAAGTGTATACTAATATCACACCACAAGTTCGGTCTGAGATTTTCAGAAAACACGGCGCACACTGGGTTTTGCAGGGCCCAGCCAGCCCAGAAGAGCCTCACACCAGGTGCCTGGTTGGTACTTCGCCACTCTGGGTGAAAAGATTAAATTAACCACCAACGCGTTTCTACCAACAGGTGGGTCAGTGTTGGTTTCATCAGTGGGTAGCTGCTTAAACAATGTCAAGACCGATTTTACACATATAATGATGTATTCCAAAAATACAACTGTAATGTAGCAGAAGTATGAGCCTATAAAATGTTCCCACAATGCCTGCAGATTTTATATATAGCAAGGATTGTTAATATAGTGCAAAAACTCCACATTTACAAGGTATATTGACACGCAACAAAAATTGTGACCAGGACCTGTAAACAAATGGCTAACCCTATATCAGGTTTACATGAAATGCGGTTTAATAGAGAGTCATTCCTGTAAGGAGAAAAACTATACTGTCCCTAATGGTCACATTTAAAGAATTGTCCAATATTCAGCGGGATCGGGACGTTATTAATCCTCGGTTAGCTGAATATTCCGGGCTAATAATGCATGCCTGCTAATGCAGGGAGCTGGAGTTGTCCGGCTTGACTCGCACGGTGTCGATACCTCGCTACACTCTGCGAGTCAAGCCTGATAACTCCGTTTCACTTCGGTGGTTATTGGCTCACAGATGGAGTTTTTGGATGCGCAATTGTTGAATAAAGATGGTCAGGTGCATATAAACAGTTTTCGAAAACCAACCACAAGGAACTCATTACTTCACTACCAAAGCTACCATCCAAGACATATGAAAAGCGCAGACCCGTACGGACAATTCCTGCATCTCCAGCGCATCAATGACAATGACGAGTGAGCTATATAAAAGATTCTCAAGCCGCGGTTACCCACCGGAGACTTTACACCAAGCCCTGACTAAAGCTGAAAGCATGAACCGCAGGACATTGTTGCGGAGGAAACGCACAAACCAGAATCCTGTTGAACAGCAGAGTGAAAAGTGCTTTTACCTTCAGCCCAATGGCGGATAAGATCAAAAACGTCATTCATAAATATTGGTACATAATCCAAAATGACACAGATCTAAAAGCATAAGTCATTCCAAACCCATGATTTCCTGTATGAAATGTCACGCTATAGGAGACATGTAAAAACAGTCTAACTGGTTAAACAGTGGAACACCAAAAGGCAATTTTAAATGTGGTAACTGTAGTTGGTGCGACTTTATGCAGATCGGAAATCATTACAGCTTGGGTGGTGTTCAGATTGAGACACGCGATTGCATATGCTGCCGCACTAAATGGCTGGTGTATGCGATCGTGTGTCCATGTGGATGTTTTTACATTGGATGCACAATCCGATCCCTGAACACCCATTTGTATGAGCATGTGTATTCCCTGAAAACGGGCAAAGGTGCCCCAAGATTAATTTCCCACATACAGGAAATACGCGGAGGTAACCACAAATGTCATAAGTTCCTCGGCATTGAAAGGGTGCATCACTAGGAAGGGATAGATAAACGCAAGTGTTTATTAAAACAAGAAGCCAGTTGGATTCTAGAAACTAAAACCCTAGGAAATCTTGGTCTAAATGACAGGCTTGATTTAAGTATGTTCATTTAAAGAAAAACTTGCAACAGACCTTTGGTTTTTATGTTTGTTTTTAATGTTTTGCATTTTTGTACACCCCACCTGAAGTCACTTGAGTCGAGAGCTTCGTATCCTCCCTCACACAGGTGGTTCTGTTAGTCTGATGAAGCATCCATTGATGTGAAACGGTCGCTGTTACTACAGTTCTGTTCCGTGGCGTCCTACCTGGTCCGCTGTATTTTATGCACTTAAAGGAATAAAGATCCGCACATCACAGACACAGTGAGCGCCTTCTATCTACTTCTAGCAAGAATTGTTCATCTCATTGGGCCCCATGAGTTCTAGTTAAACCAAATCTGTCATTGGTATTACCCAAGCTAATGTGGGTACAGGCTTGTAGTGCGGATGATGCTGATACTTACCAGTCCTTTGCTCCTTGTCTCTGTTCTTTGGTAATCTCCAATATTCTGTATATGCTAATGAAGCAGCTTGGTGCCCATGGACTGAAGCGCCTCTGCTGCAGAATGGAGCTCCACTCTGCATCATATTGCCTTTGCCACCTCGACTTTTGTACATGCAGAAGAGAGGAGACTAGACGCAGAGGGGAGCTCTATCCTGTAGCAGATGAAGCTTTATGCCTCTGTTTTTCGGTAATGCCCGTTATTCTGTATATGCTAATGATCCTGCTTGATACACAGGGATATTCCCATGCCCCCGGTGCATGGTGATGTCTGTCTGGTGTAGTGCCGTAGAATGTGTTTTGCCATAGAATGTGATTGGGTGACTCAGCACTTTTCTATGCTTGAGCATCACAGCCCCATCACATTCACCGGCCTCCCACCATTGGTTACTGTGGGGGCTGGGGGGGTGTTGCAGTACGACTTCGGCTACCACAGCAAGAGGATGTCTCTTGCTGTGAGAGCCAAAGCTTCATGGGGGATTGCGCTTGCGGTGGACAAGATGAAAGCTGGAGGATGGAGCATGTATCCTCCCGCTGTCAGTCCTGCGCTTGCGGCTAACATTGGCATCCGCTATTCTGTTTAGGTCCTGGTAGATTGAACAATGCGCAACACTTTGAACACAGGTTCTAAGTGTTTGCGCATCTCCACTGCACATTGCTGATGCGCAACCAGAAGTTGAAGAAAGGCTGTCAGATGGTGGCGCATGCGCAAAAAGAAAATACTTACCGATAGTGAGCCGATAAAGTCAATGTGTTTGCGCAGGTGTTAACAGCGCATCACGTAACCACTGGCCCCAGACAGGTTCATTGGTGAAATAAAATGTCAATCATCAATTGGACATTTAGATTGGACAGGGGGAAACAGGAAAATGATTGGTGGACAGACTCTGGAACCTTTCATTGGCCAGTGGAGCCGCTGATCAATAATATTGAAAACCTATTGGACAATACCACCTCACATGAACATGATTACTTCCTGTGACATCATGAGGGGAGGTTTTAAAACCTCCTGCACGGCGTATTGTGCCCATTTTACTCTTGACATAGCTACTTCGGTTGTGAAACATGTCGCGGGGGGCCGTTTCACACTGATTTTTAGTCAAGTGCCTGTGTCCCAAGTCTGTTAATGCGGGTGTATCTGCAGGCACCCTGCATTGTTTAGACTGTATACGTTTCATTAGACTGGTCAGGATACACGATTATTAACAGGACAATACGGCACTTGTACATTTTAATCTTATATGTGCGGATACAAACTAATAAAGATTGCACTTTTAACAATATTATTTTAGTATATGGGAAGATAGGGTCTTTTTGGGTTGCCTGTTGGCAGCCTATAAGTGATTAACCGCAGCTAACATTTAACATGTCCTCCACCATGAAGGACCGTGTGCCCGCGGGGGGAATCAGGATACACCAGCATATTCATAGTAACCCCTCCTCCCCTGTGCTGTGCTTCCTCTGCTGCAGGATGGAGCTCGACTCTGTATCTAAACCCCTTCTTTCTGCATGCGCAGTAGTTGCGGCCACAGGTGTTATGGTGCTGAGTGAAGCTCCCTTCTGAAAGGGTGCCAATAATATTGTCCAGCCCATTTTTGGAGTTTGGTGACATTATGTCCAATTTGCTTTTTTTTCCTCCTTTTTTGGTTTAGTTCCAATACACACAAAGGGAATAAACATGTGTATAGCAAAACATGTGTTACTGCAATCCTTTTCTGTGAGAAATACTTCATTTTCTAGAAAACTTTCAAGGGTACCAACACTTACGGCCATAACTGTGTGTGTATATAACTGCTGATGGACTCCCTTTAAAGTCGGATGGACTCTCTTTAAAATATATAAACTTTTGAAGTGTCAAGCAGACCTGTGAAAAGCCTTGATTGGTTATGGTGTCAGTGCTGGGAACCTCACACTCTCGACATATAGACTGGTGAAGTGCACAGCAGCACGTGCCATTCCCCAGTTCTGCGTTCATTGGAGGGGTCATCTGCAAAGTCAGGGATTGAGCACCAAGCCAAGGAGTAAAGTGCACTGCCATGTGCTTCACCCTGCTATATAGATAGAAATAGAGAGAGAGATTGCTGTGGGCCTTGGTACTGAGCATGACATGTAAAAAGTTTTAACAGTAACACTTTAAAGGGGTACTCGGCTGGAAACATCTAGGGGATAAGATGTTTCAAATGGATAAACCAATAGGGGATAAGATGTTTCAAATGGAGGACCCCTTTAAATTCTGCCTTCAGTTTACAGTGGTGCTATGAAAAATGACCCATGAAAGAGAAAAATTAAAATTTTAGCAGTGCCAGATCCATGACATGACAGACCCTCTTAAAGGGGATATCCGGTAAAAATAAACGTATCCCCTATCCATGGATAGGGGATAAGTAGCTGATCGCGGGGGGGGGGGGGGTTACAAGTGCTAGGACCTAGACGGCACGTGCGCCATACATTTCTATCAGAGCGCAGAAAAGACCCTAATGCAGCACTCGGGAATCATCGGCGCTCTCATGGATGGCGTGCCATGTCAAAATTTTTGAGATGTCATGCTCAGACATGGCAAAAGCCAGTGTCCCTCCTTGGAAATCGCGGGGGTACCAGCGCTCAGACTCCCCGTGATCAGCTACTTATCCCCTATCCTGTGGATAGGGGAAAAGTTTACTTTCACTGGAGTTCTCCTTTAAGTATATGGGATCAGTTGGGTTTCCATTGTATCCATCGTTGATGTAATTTGCAGCATTATAGATGTGAACGTGGTACTATTACAGCACTTATGGTATTAGTACTGCTGCGGACTGCATTATTTTATTGATCTCTTGGATATTGGCATCATGAGCTGATACACAATGAATGGGTTTCTGTCATGTTGCATATGTATGAGTACAGTGACCCCTCGACCTACGATGGCCCCGACATACGATAATTTCAACATGCGATGGCCTCTCAGAGGCAGCATCAACATACGATGCTTTTGTATGTCGGGGCCATCGCATAAACGGCTATCCGGCAGCGCAGACTGCTTCAGCTGCCACCGGATAGCCGTTTACGGTGCCCCGTGTGGTCTGCTGACGATCACTTACCTGTCCTCGGGGCTCTGGCGCCTCCTCTTCGGGATCCTCTGCATCGTCGGCGCTCTCCATCGTCGTCATCACGTCGCTGCGCACGCCGTCCCGTCATCCAATAGGAGCGGCGTGTGTAGCGACGTGATGGCTGCGACGAAGAGCGCGGATGCCAGTGAAGTAGAGGTCTTAATAACATGCAATTGTAAAGTTATTCTGCATACATTAATCTATAATATATCAAAAGTTTTTTTGATGAGAGGTACCCTTTAACCCCTTAAGGACCAAGGACGTACCGGTACGTCCTTGGTCCTGCTCTCCTGATATAACATGGGGTTACACAGTAACCCCGCGTCATATCACGGCGGGCCCGGCGTCATAGTGAAGCCGGGACCCACCTCTAATAGCGCGCAGCGCCGCGAGCTATTAACCCTCGCGGCTAAAAGCGAAACCGAAAGTGGCCGGCTAGCTCAGTCGGGCTGTTCGGGATAGCCGCGGCTAATCGCGGCATCCCGAACGGCTGACAGGACAGCGGGAGGGCCCCTACCTGCCTCCTCGCTGTCCGATCGCCGAATGACTGCTCAGTGCCTGAGATCCAGGCCTGAGCAGTCATGCGGCAGAATCATCGATCACTGGTTTCTTATGAGAAACCAGTGATCAATGATGAAGATCAGTGTGTGCAGTGTTATAGGTCCCTATGGGATAACAATGATCAGTGTGTGCAGTGTTATAGGTCCCTATGGGACCTATAACACTGCAAAAAAAAAAAGTGAAAAAAGATCATTTAACTCCTCCCCTATTAAAAGTTTGAATCACCCCCCTTTTCCAATAAAAAAAAACAGTGTAAATGAAAATAAAAATAAACATATATGGTATCACCGCGTGCGGAAATGTCCGAATTATAAAAATATATCATTAATTAAACCGCTCGGTCAATGGCATGCGCGCAAAAAAATTCCAAAGTCCAAAATAGTGCATTTTTGGTCACTTTTTATATAATTTAAAAATGAATAAAAAGCGATCAATAAGTCCTATCAATGCAAAAATGGTACCGTTAAAAACTTCAGATCACGGCGCAAAAAAATGAGCCCTCATACCGCCCCATACACGGAAAAATAGAAAAGTTATAGGGGTCAGAAGATGACAATTTTAAACGTATAAATTTTCCTGCATGTAGTTATAATTTTTTCCAGAAGTCCGACAAAATCAAACCAATACAAGTAGGATATCATTTTAATCGTATGGACCTACAGAATAAAAATCAGGTGTCATTTTTACCGAAAAATGTACTACATAGAAACGGAAGCCCCCGAAAGTTTCAAAATGGCGTTTTTTTTTCAATTTTGTCGCACGATTTTTTTTTCCGTTTCACCGTAGATTTTTGGGCAAAATGACTGACATCATTACAAAGTAGAATTGGTGGCGCAAAAAATAGGCCCTCATATGGATATTTAGGTGCAAAATTGAAAGAGTTATGATTTTTTAAAGGCAAGGAGCAAAAAACGAAAATGCAAAAACGGAAAAACCCCCGTCCTTAAGGGGTTAAAAGGGACACCGGCTTTTGTCTTATACAAATTAGGAACAAAAATATCAAGAAGTAAAAGATGTTAGTGTTCTCCTATGTGCTGCTTATTTTGCTTGTTTTCTTGGTATTTGCAGTTAATTATTATCCTTTTAGAATGCCATCTTTAAGTTGTCATCTATTACGTTCCAAAGATTGAAAATTCCTTACAGTTATAGAATGAGGGACATTAGGTTATTAACTTTTGGGGGAGTAAATGAATACAAAGTATATTATAATATCAATGACAAATAAAAGGAGATTTCCCTCAAATAAGTGTCAGATCTGTGGGGTCCAACCTCTGGGACCCCCACCAATCATGACAATGGGGGTCCTGTGTCTTATATTTTGCATATTTTACAGCAGCGCACAGCTATATGTATGATATGAAAATAACACTCAGATTGGCTACTCGTGTTAGGGTGAATTCACATATGGAAGATTGGTTGCAAAAATGTTTGTAACTAAAAGTTAGGGTGGGTTCACACCACGATTTTCTATACGGTTTTTGGATACGGTTTAAAAAAAAAAACAAACGTATGCAACTGTACAGAAATCCGTGCCCATAGACTTTCCATTCAAAACCGTATGCACCATATTGCATACGGTTGTCTCCGGTTGTCACCACACGGTTTTTAACTTTTTTTTTTCTGGACAGAAAACCGTGGCCTACCACGTTTTTTTTGTCCAGGTGAAAAACCGTATAGACCCGTATACGTTTTTTTTTTTTTAACATGGGAGTCAATGGGAACCGTACAGAACTGTATGTGCGTACGGTTCCATCCAGTTTTTACCATACGGTTTTTGACTTTGCACAGTTTTTTTTTTCTTGGAATTTCAATCAAACAAGTGAAACTTTATTCATAATGGAGTGAAAAGTTTCTTAAAAAACGGATGCAACCGGACATCACTTTTCAAACCGTATACGGTTTTCAACCGTATACAGATAAAACTTTGTATACACGTTTTGTTACAGTTTAGTCAGGTTTTGAGGAATCCGTTTTTTTATCAAAAACCTGAAAAAAAAACTGTATTGCAAAAACGTGGTGTGAACCCAGCCTAAGTTACATTTATCAGAACTGGGTTTGTTTTGGTGGTATGTTTATGGTTTTCTGTAGCCAAAATGGAAGTGTTGCATGCGGACATTTCTGCAACAATTTTGCCTAATGTGAATTTACCCTTGAAAAGAACCTTTCGGGTCCCTGTTGCCTCACACACTGACTAGAGGATCTGATGGGTCAAGGAGTTCAGCCTTCTGACACTTTTCTCCTCATTTTTATCTGATGCTGCGGACAGCAGAAAAATTACTTTGAATAACGCACGCCGTATATAAGTGTCCAGTATACAGTCATGGGGGAATGGACGCAGCGGCTCCAGTCTTGATCTCTGTGCACTCCTCTGCCAATCAGAGGGCATCATCCTGCACTCGTGCTGTCAATCAAGACAGTCTGGATGTGAGTAGCATGTGTGGAGCATGACTGGAGGCACCATGTCTAATTCTCTGTGACTGGCTACCAGTCACTTATAAACTGCTTAAAGAGGCGCTGTCATTATGAAAAACTGTTTAGATTTTCTAGTACTACTGGTAAGATGACTTTTTTAAATATACATTTATTTAAAAAAATTTACATTTTACTAAAAAATCCAAAATGAAAATAGCAACCACTATTGGTTATCTGTCTTTAAGCAGACAGACTACTCTGTATGTGTGGTTTGTGTACATACCGGCCGTAAAGTGTGTTGGTATCCAGTATAGGAGATCACCATTGCACCACTACAGCCTTCAGCTGTTCCTAAACTACAACTCCCATGATGGGCGTTGTAGTTTTGCAACAGCTGGGGGTAGAATCTTTGTAAAACTCTGTTTTAGAGCTGTGTCTTCTCCAGCTGTGTGCCTCCAGCTCTGGCATAACTACAGACAAAGGATGTGTGGGCATGCTGGGAGTTGTAGTTTTGCAACAGCTGAAGGCAACACTGCTCTAAGGCTGCTTTCACACTATGAAGTTCACCCGTTAATAAACGTACGTTTGAAAAATAATTAACGCCCGTTAACCCCATTCAGGTCAATGGGTTTTTTCATTTACCCGTTCTCACCCATTATAGCCCGTCATGACTAATGGAGAAATAACGGGACATGCACTACCTTTCCGTAACAAGAAACTGGTACATTAACAGACTTTATTTTTAACATTGAAGCCTTTATGTCATCCGTTTGCACCCTGTTTTATAATATCCATTATTACTTGTTGACATCTGCAGACTCCTGCAGTGCTGAGGGACTACTACTACTACCATCATGGAACAGACTTGTTTCCATGATGGGAGTAGTAATTCCCCACTGCGGGAGTCTGCCTGTGGCTGGGGAGGTTACATTAGTGTTTGTACTACTACCCCCATCATGGAACAGAGTCTGTTCCATGATGGGGGATGTAGTACAGGGGCTGAGGGATTGATTGCACCTGGTCTCACTTGTGACACCCAATGCGATCAGAAGTTATTAAGCAGGGGAGCGGGCGGCATGGTCCGCAACCCTGCGCTGTACACAATGTATTTTTTACTCTCATTTTTAAATTCCCCGCTGGGAGCCCTGAATGACCGGTACTGAGGAGCCAATCAGGGCTCCCGCTGGTTTTTTAAAATGGACAATGTGAGGGGACATATGTATATTAAAAGTGTTGTGGGGGGGCAAGATATATAGCGCTGCAGGGGGTGCTTAGAGCGCTATATATCTAGCCCCCCAGCACATTTATAATATGCCTCCCGCTGGCGCATTTATAAAAATATATACCCCGCCAGCGCATTAATAAAAATATGACCCCGCCAGCGCATTAATAAAAAATGACCCCCGCCAGCGCATTTATAAGTATATATCTATACCCCCCCAACAGCGCCTAATGTGACCCCCACCGGCGCATTTGCATGTGCCAGCGGGGTCACATTATGCGCTGCCGCGGGGTATAGATGTACACATATAAATGCACTGGCGGGGGGCTAGATATATGGCGCTCTATGCCCCCCCCACCACCACAACACTTTCAATATATAAATAAATATATATATATGTCCCCTCACATTGTCCATTTTAAAAACCCCACTGCGATCCCTCAATGGCTCATCAGTACCGGCCATTCAGAGCTCCCGGCGGGGAATTTAAAAATGAAAGTAAAAAATGCATTGTGTACATCGCAGGGTTGTGGAGCATGCGGCCCGCTCCTCTGCTTAATAACTTCTGATCGGATCGGGTGTCAGAAGTGAGACCCGGTGCAATCAATCCCTCAGCACCTGTACTACAACAACCCCCCCACCCCCCCGCCATCATGGAACAGACTCTGTTCCATGATGGGGGTAGTAGTACAAACACTAATGTAACCTCCCCAGCTACCAGCAGACTCCCGCAGCCATGGAACTACTGCTTCCATCATGGAAACAAGTCTGTTCCATGATGGGAGTAGTAGTAGTCCTGGCTGTGGGAGTCTGTAGGCAGAGGTGTTAAAACGTCCTTACATGACGGATGTTATAACGGGTCTTAACGGATGAATATGCCCGTTATTTGGACAGACATTATTCAGCAGTTAGCATCCATTAACTCACCCGTTATTAAATGTCCGTTAACATTACATTTTAATGGACATTTATTAATGGGTGAAAGCAGCCTAACACAGTGCTTTATAAACACTGAAGCTCCAGCTCTTGCAATGCAAAACTACAATTCCCAGCATGCTTAAACAGCCAAAGCTTTCTCTGACTCCTGAAATACAAAGAAGCTGGTCAGACATTCAGGAGTCTGTGAAAGCTGAATGGCACACATAGTGACAGCTGTGTTGATTAGCATCCAGCTTTACTAGGAACAGATAGAAAATGTATGCATAAAAACTACTGTGCAGTGATTTGCAGACTGCCCAGAGAACAAATGGCTACAGAGTGCAGTGATTTGCATACTGCTAGGCTGCTACCAGATGAGTCATTCACAGTGAGGGAGAGAGATGGACACGCCCCCTCCAGAAGGCAAGAACACAAAGCAAGTGAGCAACATATAAATGCTATTTGTTAGGGATATATAGGTCCTAGACACAAAAATGATATGTACATGATTGTGATTAGCTAACATTTTTATTTTTTTGCACTATGACAGGTACGCTTTAGTTTTATATAGTCACATTTGTCTTATATTTTTGAAGTGTCTGTTCACTGGATGGGGAACATTCATTCACTGGAATCTGCTAGGAGATTCCTGTATATTGACTCTAAGCTGTTTTGATTGTAAGCCACTTGTTGCATGCTTTCTAATGATATGCTTCCCTTTTCTCTTAAAGCCACGGGCCATTAATGTAGATCTGCAGCCTGACGCCACTCTGCAAGTTGATATATCTGATGCATTAAGCGAGAGAGACAAAGTAAAATTCACTGTGCATACAAAGGTGGGTGCTGTTCATGAGCTACTAAATAAAAACCTGCTATTTCCAGATTTTTTGAGATTCCTTCTTACCAATTGATACAAGTTCTGTATAGCCATAGCCGGCCATGTATATTTAAAGGAGTACTTCACCCCTAGACATCTTATCCCTTGAGTCCCTCTGCTGGGGACCCCCACGATCTCTGCTGTGGCACCCCAGACATTCGCTCCTTGCCGGATGACTGGCAATACAGGGCGGAGGCTCATGACAGCACGGTCATGCCCCACTCGTGACATCACGGCCATGCCCCCTCAATGCTAATCTCTTCCATAGACTTGCATTGAGGGGGCGTGCCCATGACGTCACGAGCCTCCGGTGCTGCACTCAATGCTCTAAACCAGTGTTTCCCAACCTTTTTCGGCTTGGGGCACCCCTCCTGAATTTTTTTTTTCCGCGGGGCACCCCAATCAAGGTTGACGAGCAAATTTTAAAAAAAAGGAAAAGCGCTGGAATACACAAAATGCGCAACATCTATTTGTCTGTGGGCATGTAGATCAAAGTGCTGCTTTAGACAGCAACTCACAAATGACGTCTTCTCTAATCAGAGGGGTGTAGAAGAGTGTACATGAGTGACGGGGGTGTAGGAGAGTGTACATGGGTGACAGAGGGGTGTAGAGGAGTGTACATGGGTAACAGGGGTGTAGAGGTGTGCACATGGGTGACAGATGGGTGTAGAAGTGTACATGGGTGGCAGAGGGGTGTAGAGGAGTGTACATGGGTGACGGAGAGGCATCAGGGGTGACAGATGGGTGTAGAAGAAGTGTACATGGGTGGCAGAGGGGTGGACAGGGGTGACAGAGGGGTGGCCAAGGTGGACATGGATGACGGGGGGGGGGGGGGGGGGAATTGGGAGATGGGGGGGGGGGTGAACAGGGGTGATAGGGGGACAAGGGGGTAAAAGAGGGGTGACAAAGTGACATAGGGGTGAATAGGGTAGTGGACATGGGTGACAGGGTAGACTGGGGGGTGGGCAGGGGAGGTGAACATGGGTGACGGATGGACAGGAGGGGGGTGGACAAGGTGGACATGAATGTCAGGAGGGTGGACATGAATAACAGGGGGGGTAACAGAGGCGTGGAAAGGGTACAGTGCCTTAAGCAAGCCGGCACGGGGCACAGCTTGCAGTTCCATGGCATCTACCATCTTCAGCAGGGCACCATTTTCGGCTTACTGCGCCGCAGGTAGGTCACAGGCGCGCAGGCTGGGGCGGGAAGTTAAAAATAAAAAATTGGAAATTCACGGCAAAATCCCGCGGCACCCCGGTTGGGAATCACTGCTTTGGATAGGGATAAGATGTCTAGGGGCGGAGTACCCCTTTAAATTAGATTAAACTGTTTATGGACTTCTTATAAATGTCCTCGCTGAACATGGATATCCAATTTAAAAAAAAATAAATAAATAAATAAAAAAGGAATAACCTTATTATATACTCTATATACGAGAATTGTGAGTTCATATAGGAAGATCAGGGTCCTCCTGTCCTGACCAAAGTGGAGGTGGTTACGAAGAGCATGCTAGGCTGCACCTCACTATGCCTGCTGACTTTTTATTTGTAGCTTATTTTATACTGGACTGTTTGTTGACTTGTTTGCTTGTATTCATGGAACATTGACACGCTGTGGGCGCTAACCATGAAAGCCTCTGGCTAAAAGCTTCTCTGATAAGAAGTCATGTGTTCTTCAAATCTGAATCAGCATATAAGATGATTAACATGCCTTTCTTCTTTACCCCACCCTACATTATAGAATTTAAAAACCATATTAACCCTTTAGGAATGTTTACTGCACATGTACAGTGGATGTTCACTGGGAAGGTATAATGCGGGCCAGGAATGGACATGACTCCAATCCCTAGTTTTAAACCCTTCAGGTATAGAACTATTTCTCGGGTTTTGTGTAACTTTTTTTATCGTCATATCAGTGACACCCGCATTTACTGTGAAAAGAGGAGGAAGAGGACAGCTCCATACATAGTGGTTTACGAAATTACTGACATTCATGTCAGGTGCAGTGAACAACTACTACTCAATTCACAGAGATGTCTCCAGCTATTACTGTATATGTGGGTGCCATGTCTCTGGCAAAACAGTTAATCAGGGGTATCAGGTGTCATCCCTACCAGTATCCAATATTGATGGCCTAGCCTAAGGATAAGTACTCAGATGGATCCCTCCAAGGAATAGCCCAGGATAAAAGCAGCGCACAAGACTTCAAAGGTAAAAATAATTTTTTTACCTGGCATGCAACGCGTTTCGCTGGACAACCAGCTTCATCAGGCATGTCCTTGACATGCCTGATGAAGCTGGTTGTCCAGCGAAACGCGTTGCATGCCGGGTAAATAAACCATTTTTACCTTTTGAAGTCTTGGGCGCTGCTTTTATCCTGGGCTATTCCTTGGAGGGATCCATCTAAGTGCTTCACCTGTGTTGCCAGGAGCAGCTGCCGATCTTCGCCCGTTGAAGGGTTACCCCACGCTTTCACCATAGTTGTACTTGGTCGCAGTGCAACTATACTCGGTGAGCATTTTTGCTTGTTTTCCATCTCCTCTTTACAATACGTTATCACACTAGGAGCGTTCTCCTTGTCTGTATTTGTAGCCTAAGGATAGACAATCAGTAAGAAAAAGTCCCAGAAAATCCCTTTATATCCCCGGCTGCTCTTTCACTGACACTGGTGGTCCCTGTGGGTTTCTGTATATTTTTTTCAGAAGCAATTTAAAGCAATACAGTCACATGACCACAGTAGCCAATCACTGTCCTCATTGGTGATTCTTGGTTGTATGTCAAGACTGCAGAGACTAATGACTGGTTACAGAGATCATGTGGGTGTACGTGATGTCATGGCAGCAGTGAAGTAAGCAAAAGACTGGCAGGGACCACTGGGCTGTTGGTGCTGGATTGGCAGAGGATTTAACAGGTGATCAATGGTTATTTATGATTTTATTACAGGTTTGTACCCTCACCCCCGTCTCCTTACCTTGTAGATTCTTAGAACTGTTTTTATCATTCTTCTGTTATTCCTTCTGGAAATGTCTGCCTATATTGACAACTGGGTGTTACCATTTTCCTTGTCAGTTTATTCCTTTATTTTCTTACACTGTTAAACCCTAGGGATGAAGGTATTTAGATAAAGCTGTCTTCCCGTGCAGTGGTAGTGTGCTGTGCGGCCACGCCCCCTCCCATAGACTTGCATTGAGGGGGCATGACCGTGACGTCGCAAGGGGCGTGGCTGACCCCCGCAGCTCGAAAACAGCATTCAGAACATTTACTTCTGAGCGCTGGCCAGTGGAGTACCCCCTTTTAAAATGTCAGTTTATTTATTCATTGCCAAAAGGGATAACATAACTCTGCACCATGCTGATCTTAACAAATAAAATAAAAATGCACTACAGCATTGGTTCTATGAGACATACAAGTATTTACTTATGAGCACCAGTGCTAACAGGTCTCATCGGAAGTTATTGTTAGTGGTTAAAAAGTTCAGATCGCATCGGGGCTCACAACGTGCACGCATCTCGCTCCACGGCTGTCACTCAAACCCAACTTCTTAATCATAGACTCTAATGCAGTGAATAAGTGAGTAGAGTGCAGGTCTAAGGACTGAGTCCTGGTGCGATCTAGACTTTTGACATATCTGGACAACATGTCAAAATTTAGCAAATGAATGGGACACTTTAAATAGTTTTTATTTTATAATTTTTTTTAATATTTTATTTTTTACATTTTTCAGTTACTTATTACAAATAAAGGACAATGAGGGGCATTTATCAAAAGTTAACTTTGTTTTTTTGTTCACTTTAGATGAATAAAATTTGCGTGAAATTTCCGTGCTCCAAATTTATCAAATGACGCAGAAACGTTGATGGATGCCCGCTCAACCGCTCTGATTGAATGTCGCAGAGCAGTGGCGAGCCGTGTATTAAAAGTCGCACGGACCTTTAATACAATTGTCGTATGGAGTGATATAGGGCAGGGTGGAATTGCCCTGTGATTTCTTCTATATTTGATGTGGACGACTTTTAATAAATTAGTGACCACTGCTCAAAGTGATCTAAGGGTGCATTCCCACATGGCGTATTTTGCTGCGTATTTGCTGCGTATTTGGTGCTGCGTATTTTCCTACCCATTGACTTCAACAGGGAAAATAAAATACGCAGCAGCAAATACGCAGCAAATACGCCGTGTGGGAACGTACCCTAAATCAGATCACTTCATGGCCAGAAAAAGTAAACAGTGGAAATGAAATGTCGCAGGAAAAGTCGCACGGAACCAGCCTGTGACCTTTCCTGTGAATAAAGCCATCTAAATTGTTTGATAAATTCCCCACAATAATTCACATAAAATACCAAGAACCCTTAAATTCCCCAACCGTAAGGATAGAAAGAGATATTTTTCACATTTCTAATTTTTATATTGACAGAGTTCACTACCAAACTTCAAGCAGAATGAGTTTTCTGTGGTTAGACAACACGAGGAGTTTATATGGCTTCACGATTCCTTTGTGGAAAATGAGGATTACGCTGGATATATTGTAAGTCTCTCAAATCTCACAGAACAAGGTCACATTTGGGCAGATAGATGTCATTTTATGTAATGGTTTAATAAAGGACAGCATGTTATGTATCTTTCCTTGTCGTATGATTAGAGCTTGTTTTCTATGTGTGATTTTCGCCCTTGGAGATTGTGTCTCTTTAATTCATGTAATTTTATTCCCTCGAGTGTATAAAACCTGCCAAGGCCATCTGTGCTGCACAAATATGGCTCACGGCACAAAGTCATTACAGTAGAGCGAGGCAAAAATAACCATCTGATATGGAAAGGTTGGTGCGCCAAGTAGGGAGTCTGTGTTGGGTGGTGGAAAATATAGTGACAGGAATCCATTCTGTGGGTACCTGTTTGTAAGAAGAAAGTCCTATTATGCCAGTGTCATTTCTTTGTCTCTCAGCCGGGGAAAACATGTTCTGCAATATTCCAAACCATTACTGTACTATAGGTGTGCGTGTCAATATTGCATCAAAAATAATCCCTGGATCACCGTTCTATCCCCATAAATTTAGTATTCTTAACCTGTAATATTATATTTTTTCCAGAAAAACATTCAGGCTCCCTTGAACTTGTTTATTGATTCAGAAATCACAAAATCATGTGGCAAAGCGTTCCATAGATGGATATGATAAATACAGTATATCCTATAAGAGAGTCCACCGTCACATTATATACAATATCTCCTATAAGTGAGTCCACCCCTCACATTATATATACAGTATATCCCATAAGAGAGTCCACCCCTCACATTATATACAATATCTCCTATAAGAGAGTCCACCCCTCACATTATATATACAGTATATCCCATAAGTGAGTCCACCCCTCACATTATATATACAGTATATCCCATAAGTGAGTCCACCCCTCACATTATATATACAGTATCTCCCATAAGTGAGACCACCCCTCACATTATATACAGTATCTCCCATAAGTGACTCCACCCCTCACATTATATACAGTATATCCCATAAGTGAGTCCACCCCTCACATTATATACAGTATCTCCCATAAGTGAGTCCACCCTTCACATTATATATACAGTATCTCCCATAAGTGAGTCCACCCCTCACATTATATACAGTATCTCCCATAAGTGAGTCCACCCTTCACATTATATATACAGTATCTCCCATAAGTGAGTCCACCCCTCACATTATATATACAGTATATCCCATAAGTGACTCCACCCCTCACATTATATATACAGTATCTCCTATAAGTGACTCCACCCCTCACATTATATATACAGTATCTCCTATAAGTGACTCCACCCCTCACATTATATATACAATATCTCCCATAAGTGACTCCACCCCTCACATTATATACAGTATCTCCCATAAGTGACTCCACCCCTCACATTATATACAGTATATCCCATAAGTGAGTCCACCCCTCACATTATATACAGTATCTCCCATAAGTGAGTCCACCCTTCACATTATATATACAGTATCTCCCATAAGTGAGTCCACCCCTCACATTATATACAGTATCTCCCATAAGTGAGTCCACCCTTCACATTATATATACAGTATCTCCCATAAGTGAGTCCACCCCTCACATTATATATACAGTATATCCCATAAGTGAGTCCACCCCTCACATTATATATACAGTATATCCCATAAGTGACTCCACCCCTCACATTATATATACAGTATCTCCTATAAGTGACTCCACCCCTCACATTATTATATACAGTATCTCCCATAAGTGAGTCCACCCCTCACATTATATATACAGTATATCCCATAAGTGAGTCCACCCCTCACGTTATATACAGTATCTCCCATAAGTGACTCCACCCCTCACATTATATACAGTATCTCCCATAAGTGACTCCACTCCTCACATTATTATATACAGTATCTCCCATAAGTGAGTCCACCCCTCACATTATATATACAGTATCTCCCATAAGTGAGTCCACCCCTCACATTATATACAGTATCTCCCATAAGTGACTCCACCCCTCACATTATATATACAGTATATCCCATAAGTGAGTCCACCCCTCACATTATATATACAGTATATCCCATAAGTGATTCCACCCCTCACATTATATATACAGTATATCCCATAAGTGAGTCCACCCCTCACATTATATACAGTATATCCCATAAGTGATTCCACCCCTCACATTATATATACAGTATATCCCATAAGTGAGTCCACCCCTCACATTATATATACAGTATCTCCCATAAGTGATTCCACCCCGCACATTATATATACAGTATATCCCATAAGTGAGTCCACCCCTCACATTATATACAGTATATCCCATAAGTGAGTCCACCCCTCACATTATATATACAGTATATCCCATAAGTGATTCCACCCCTCACATTATATATACAGTATATCCCATAAGTGAGTCCACCCCTCACATTATATACAGTATCTCCCATAAGTGAGTCCACCCCTCACATTATATACAGTATCTCCCATAAGTGACTCCACCCCTCACATTATATATACAGTATATCCCATAAGTGAGTCCACCCCTCACATTATATACAGTATCTCCCATAAGTGAGTCCACCCCTCACATTATATATACAGTATATCCCATAAGTGATTCCACCCCTCACATTATATACAGTATCTCCCATAAGTGAGTCCACCCCTCACATTATATATACAGTATCTCCCATAAGTGAGTCCACCCCTCACATTATATATACAGTATCTCCCATAAGTGAGTCCACCCCTCACATTATATATACAGTATCTCCCATAACTGAGTCCACCCCTCACATTATATACAGTATATCCCATAAGTGAGTCCACCCCTCACATTATATATACAGTATCTCACATAAGTGATTCCACCCCTCACATTATATACAGTATCTCCCATAAGTGAGTCCACCCCTCACATTATATATACAGTATCTCCCATAAGTGAGTCCACCCCTCACATTATATATACAGTATCTCCCATAAGTGAGTCCACCCCTCACATTATATATACAATATCTCCCATAAGTGAGTCCACCCCTCACATTATATATACAGTATCTCCCATAAGTGAATCCACCCCTCACATTATATATACAGTATATCCCATAAGTGACTCCACCCCTCACATTATATATACAGTATCTCCCATAAGTGAATCCACCCCTCACATTATATATACAGTATCTCCCATAAGTGAGTCCACCCCTCACATTATATATACAGTATCTCCCATAAGTAACTCCACCCCTCACATTATATATACAGTATATCCCATAAGTGAGTCCACCCCTCACATTATATATACAGTATATCTCATAAGTGAGTCCACCCCTCACATTATATATACAGTATCTCCCATAAGTGAGTCCACCCCTCACATTATATATACAGTATCTCCCATAAGTGAGTCCACCCCTCACATTATATACAGTATCTCCCATAAGTGAGTCCACCCCTCACATTATATACAGTATCTCCCATAAGTGACTCCACCCCTCACATTATATATACAGGATCTCACATAAGTGAGTCCACCCCTCACATTATATATATATATATATATATACAGTATATCCCATAAGTGACTCCAACCCTCACATTATATATACAGGATCTCACATAAGTGAGTCCACCCCTCACATTATATATATATATATATATATATATATCTCCCATAAGTGAGTCCACCCCTCACACTATATATACAGTATCTCCCATAAGTGAGTCCACCCCTCACATTATATACAGTATCTCCAATAAGTGACTCCACCCCTCACATTATATATACAGTATCTCCCATAAGTGAGTCCACCCCTCACATTATATATATATACAGTATATCCCATAAGTGACTCCACCCCTCACATTATATATACAGTATCTCCCATAAGAGAGTCCACCCCTCACATTATATATACAGTATCTCCCATAAGTGAGTCCACCCCTCACATTATATATACAGTATATCCCATAAGTGAGTCCACCCCTCACATTATATATACAATATCTCCCATAAGTGAGTCCACCCCTCACATTATATATACAGTATCTCCCATAAGTGAGTCCACCCTCACATTATATATACAATATATCCCATAAGTGAGTCCACCCCTCACATTATATACAGTATCTCCCATAAGTGAGTCCACCCCTTACATTATATATACAGTATATCCCATAAGAGAGTCCACCCCTCACATTATATACAGTATCTCCCATAAGTGAGTCCACCCCTCTCATTATATATACAGTATCTCCCATAAGAGAGTCCACCGTCACATTATATATACAGTATCTCCCATAAGTGAGTCCACCCCTCACATTATATATACAGTATCTCCCATAAGTGAGTCCACCCCTCACATTATATATACAGTATATCCCATAAGTGAGTCCACCCCTCACATTATATATACAGTATTTCCCATAAGTGACTCCACCCCTCACATTATATACAGTATCTCCCATAAGTGAGTCCACCCCTCACATTATATATACAGTATATCCCATAAGTGAGTCCACCCCTCACATTATATACAGTATCTCCCATAAGTGAGTCCACCCCTCACATTATATACAGTATCTCCCATAAGTGAGTCCACCCCTCACATTATATATACAGTATCTCCCATAAGTGAGTCCACCCCTCACATTATATATACAGTATCTCCCATAAGTGAGTCCACCCCTCACATTATATACAGTATCTCCCATAAGTGAGTCCACCCCTCACATTATATATACAGTATATCCCATAAGTGAGTGCACCCCTCACATTATATACAGTATCTCCCATAAGTGAGTCCACCCCTCACATTATATACAGTATATCCCATAAGTGAGTCCACCCCTCACATTATATACAGTATCTTCCATAAGTGAGTCCACTCCTCACATTATATACAGTATCTCCCATAAGTGAGTCCACCCCTCACATTATATACAGTATCTCCCATAAGTGACTCCACCCCTCACATTATATATACAGTATCTCCCATAAGTGAGTCCACCCCTCACATTATAGACAGTATATCCCATAAGTGAGTCCACCCCTCACATTATATATACAGTATCTCCCATAAGTGAGTCCACCCCTCACACTATATATACAGTATCTCCCATAAGTGTGTCCACCCCTCACATTATATATACAGTATATCCCATAAGTGAGTCCACCCCTCACATAATATATACAGTATATCCCATAAGAGAGTCCACCCCTCACATTATATACAGTATCTCCCATAAGTGAGTCCACCCCTCACATTATATACAGTATCTCCCATAAGTGAGTCCACCCCTCACATTATATACAGTATCTCCCATAAGTGACTCCACCCCTCACACTATATATACAGTATCTCCCATAAGTGACTCCACCCCTCACATTATATATACAGTATCTCCCATAAGTGAGTCCACCCCTCACATTATATATACAGTATCTCCCATAAGTGAGTCCACCCCTCACATTATATACAGTATCTCCCATAAGTGAGTCCACCCCTCACATTATATACAGTATCTCCCATAAGTGACTCCACCCCTCACATTATATATACAGTATCTCCCATAAGTGACTCCACCCCTCACATTATATACAGTATATCCCATAAGTGAGTCCACTCCTCACATTATATACAGTATCTCCCATAAGTGAGTCCACCCCTCACATTATATACAGTATCTCCCATAATTGAGTCCACCCCTCACATTATATATACAGTATCTCCCATAAGTGAGTCCACCCCTCACATTATATACAGTATCTCCCATAAGTGAGTCCACCCCTCACATTATATACAGTATCTCCCATAAGTGAGTCCACCCCTCACATTATATACAGTATATCCCATAAGTGACTCCACCCCTCACATTATATACAGTATCTCCCATAAGTGACTCCACCCCTCACATTATATATACAGTATCTCCCATAAGTGAGTCCACCCCTCACATTATATATACAGTATCTCCCATAAGTGAGTCCACCCCTCACATTATATATACAGTATCTCCCATAAGTGAGTCCACTCCTCACATTATATATACAGTATCTCCCATAAGTGACTCCACCCCTCACATTATATACAGTATATCCCATAAGTGACTCCACCCCTCACATTATATATACAGGATCTCCCATAAGTGACTCCACCCCTCACATAATATACAGTATATCCCATAAGTGAGTCCACCCCTCACATTATATACAGTATATCCCATAAGTGAGTCCACACCTCACATTATATATACAGTATATCCCATAAGTGACTCCACCCCTCACATTATATACAGTATATCCCATAAGTGACTCCACCCCTCACATTATATATACAGGATCTCCCATAAGTGAATCCACCCCTCACATAATATACAGTATATCCCATAAGTGAGTCCACCCCTCACATTATATACAGTATATCCCATAAGTGAGTCCACACCTCACATTATATATACAGTATATCCCATAAGTGACTCCACCCTCACATTATATACAGTATCTCCCATAAGTGAGTCCACCCCTCACATTATATATACAGTATATCCCATAAGTGAGTCCACCCCTCAAATTATATACAGTATCTCCCATAAGTAAGTCCACCCCTCACATTATATACAGTATCTCCCATAAGTGAGTCCCCCCTCACATTATATATACAGTATCTCCCATAAGTGAGTCCACCCCTCACATTATATATACAGTATCTCCCATAAGGGCGTCCACCCCACACATTATATATACAGTATCTCCCATAAGTGAGTCCACCCCTCACATTATATATACAGTATATCCCATAAGTGAGTCCACCCCTCACATTATATATACAGTATCTCCCATAAGTGACTCCACCTGTCACATTATATATACAGTATCTCCCATAAGTGAGTCCACCCCTCACATTATATATACAGTATCTCCCATAAGTGAGTCCACCCCTCACATTATATACAATATCTCCCATAAGTGAGTCCTCCCCTCACATTATATATACAGTATCTCCCATAAGTGAGTCCACCCCTCACATTATATATACAGTATCTCCTATAAGAGAGTCCACCCCTCACATTATATATACAGTATCTCCCATAAGTGAGTCCACCCCTCACATTATATATATACAGTATCTCCCATAAGTGAGTCCACCCCTCACATTATATATACAGTATCTCCCATAAGTGAGTCCACCCCTCACACTATATATACAGTATCTCCCATAAGTGAGTCCACCCCTCACACTATATATACAGTATCTCCCATAAGTGAGTCCACCCCTCACATTATATATACAGTATATCCCATAAGTGAGTCCCCCCTCACATTATATACAGTATCTCCCATAAGTGAGTCCACCCCTCACATTATATACAGTATATCCCATAAGTGAGTCCACCCCTCTCATTATATACAGTATCTCCCATAAGTGAGTCCACCCCTCACATTATATACAGTATCTCCCATAAGTGAGCCCCCCCTCACATTATATATACAGTATCTCCTATAAGAGAGTCCACCCCTCACATTATATAAAGTATCTCCCATAAGTGAGTCCACCCCTCACATTATATATACAGTATCTCCCATAAGAGAGTCCACCCCTCACATTATATATACAGTATCTCCCATAAGAGAGTCCACCCCTCACATTATATATATAGTATCTCCCATAAGTGAGTCCACCCCTCACATTATATATACAGTATCTCCCATAAGTGAGTCCACCCCTCACATTATATACAGTATCTCCCATAAGTGAGTCCACCCCTCACATTATATATACAGTATCTCCCATAAGTGATTCCACCCCTCTCATTATATATACAGTATCTCCCATAAGTGAGTCCACCCCTCACATTATATATACAGTATCTCCCATAAGTGAGTCCACCCCTCACATTATATATACAGTATCTCCCATAAGTGACTCCACCCCTCACATTATATATACAGTATCTCCCATAAGTGACTCCACCCCTCACATTATATATACAGTATCTCCCATAAGTGAGTCCACCCCTCACATTATATATACAGTATCTCCCATAAGTGAGTCCACCCCTCACATTATATACAGTATCTCCCATAAGTGACTCCACCCCTCACATTATATATACAGTATCTCCCATAAGTGACTCCACCCCTCACATTATATATACAGTATATCCCATAAGTGAGTCCACTCCTCACATTATATACAGTATCTCCCATAAGTGAGTCCACCCCTCACATTATATACAGTATCTCCCATAATTGAGTCCACCCCTCACATTATATATACAGTATCTCCCATAAGTGAGTCCACCCCTCACATTATATACAGTATATCCCATAAGTGACTCCACCCCTCACATTATATACAGTATCTCCCATAAGTGACTCCACCCCTCACATTATATATACAGTATCTCCCATAAGTGAGTCCACCCCTCACATTATATATACAGTATCTCCCATAAGTGAGTCCACCCCTCACATAATATACAGTATATCCCATAAGTGAGTCCACCCCTCACATTATATATACAGTATATCCCATAAGTGAGTCCACCCCTCACATATATACAGTATATCCTATAAGTGACTCCACCCCTCACATTATATATACAGTATCTCCTATAAGAGAGTCCACCCCTCACATTATATATACAGTATCTCCCATAAGTGAGTCCACCCCTCACATTATATATACAGTATCTCCCATAAGTGACTCTACCCCTCACATTATATACAGTATATCCCATAAGTGACTCCACCCCTCACATTATATATACAGTATCTCCCATAAGTGAGCCCCCCCCTCACATTATATATACAGGATCTCCCATAAGTGAATCCACCCCTCACATAATATACAGTATATCCCATAAGTGAGTCCACCCCTCACATTATATACAGTATATCCCATAAGTGAGTCCACACCTCACATTATATATACAGTATATCCCATAAGTGACTCCACCCCTCACATTATATATACAGTATCTCCCATAAGGGCGTCCACCCCACACATTATATATACAGTATCTCCCATAAGTGAGTCCACCCCTCACATTATATACAATATCTCCCATAAGTGAGTCCACCCCTCACATTATATATACAGTATATCCCATAAGTGAGTCCACCCCTCACATTATATATACAGTATCTCCCATAAGTGACTCCACCCCTCACATTATATATACAGTATCTCCCATAAGTGAGTCCACCCCTCACATTATATATACAGTATATCCCATAAGTGAGTCTACCCCTCACATTATATACAGTATCTCTCATAAGTGAGTCCTCCCCTCACATTATATACAGTATCTCTCATAAGTGAGTCCTCCCCTCACATTATATACAGTATCTCCCATAAGTGAGTCCACCCCTCACATAATATACAGTATCTCCCATAAGTGAGTCCTCCCCTCACATTATATATACAGTATCTCCCATAAGTGAGTCCACCCCTCACATTATATATACAGTATCTCCCATAAGTGAGTCCACCCCTCACATTATATACAGTATCTTCCATAAGTGAGTCCACCCCTCACATTATATATACAATATCTCCTATAAGTGACTCCACCCCTCACATTATATACAGTATCTCCCATAAGTGAGTCCACCCCTCACATTATATATACAGTATCTCCCATAAGTGAGTCCACCCCTCACATTATATACAGTATCTCCCATAAGTGACTCCACCCCTCACATTATATATACAGTATATCCCATAAGTGAGTCCACCCCTCACATTATATATACAATATCTCCCATAAGTGAGTCCACCCCTCACATTATATATACAGTATCTCCCATAAGTGACTCCACCCCTCACATTATATACAGTATCTCCCATAAGTGAGTCCACCCCTCACATTATATATACAGTATATCCCATAAGTGAGTCCACCCCTCACATTATATATACAGTATATCCCATAAGTGAGTCCCCCCTCACATTATATACAGTATCTCCCATAAGTGAGTCCACCCCTCTCATTATATACAGTATATCCCATAAGTGAGTCTACCCCTCACATTATATATACAGTATATCCCATAAGTGAATCCACCCCTCACATTATATATACAGTATCTCCCATAAGTGAGTCCACCCCTCACATTATATATACAGTATATCCCATAAGTGACTCCACCCCTCACATTATATATACAGTATATCCCATAAGTGAGTCCACCCCTCACATTATATACAGTATCTCCCATAAGTGAGTCCACCCCTCACATTATATATACAGTATATCCCATAAGTGACTCCACCCCTCACATTATATATACAGTATATCCCATAAGAGAGTCCACCCCTCACATTATATATACAGTATATCCCATAAGAGAGTCCACCCCTCACATTATATATACAATATCTCCCATAAGTGAGTCCACCCCTCACATTATATATACAGGATCTCCCATAAGTGAGTCCACCCCTCACATTATATATACAGTATCTCCTATAAGTGAGTCCACCCCTCACATTATATATACAGTATCTCCCATAAGTGAGTCCACCCCTCACATTATATATACAGTATCTCCCATAAGTGAGTCCACCCCTCACATTATATATACAGTATCTCCTATAAGTGAGTCCACCCCTCACATTATATATACAGTATCTCCCATAAGTGAGTCCACCCCTCACATTATATATACAGTATATCCCATAAGTGAGACCACCCCTCACATTATATAGATAGTATCTCCCATAAGTGAGTCCACCCCTCACATTATATATACAGTATCTCCCATAAGTGAGTCCACCCCTCACATTATATATACAGTATCTCCCATAAGTGAGTCCACCCCTCACATTATATATACAGTATCTCCCATAAGTGAGTCCACCCCTCACATTATATACAGTATATCCCATAAGTGACTCCACCCCTCACATTATATATACAGTATCTCCCATAAGTGACTCCACCCCTCACATTATATATACAGGATCTCCCATAAGTGAGTCCACCCCTCACATTATATATACAGTATCTCCTATAAGTGAGTCCACCCCTCACATTATATATACAGTATCTCCCATAAGTGAGTCCACCCCTCACATTATATATACAGTATCTCCCATAAGTGAGTCCACCCCTCACATTATATATACAGTATCTCCCATAAGTGACTCCACCCCTCACATTATATACAGTATATGCCATAAGTGAGTCCACCCCTCACATTATATACAGTATATCCCATAAGTGAGTCCACCCCTCACATTATATACAGTATATCCCATAAGTGAGTCCACCCCTGGGGGGCGTGGCTTGGTGGTTGAGATGAGCGGTCGCACGCTGTGAGTGCTCCCGCTTAGAACCTGCATTTAACTTATCCTGAGGTGAATCCTGGAGTCCCTGACCCCACAGACTCGGCTGAGGACCCGCATTATGGCCTCTAAACAAGACCCGACGAGAAACAGGGATCGACCGGCCGTGGAAAAGCTCCGGGACTATGCCCGCGCTGTCAGGCAAGATGGCGCCGCTCAGGCCGGGGCGCGTGTTCTACCAGCGGCTGAGGAGGAAGGAGAGGCTACACATCGTGAAGAGGGAGCAGATTCTACTGACCTTACCCTTCGAGAGGTGAGCGATACCCTCCTGATGGCGATCCAGACATGCCGCACTTCTCTCACCGGAAAGCTTGAAGAGGTCAGGGTGGACGTGGGCCTCCTACGGCAGGACTTTCAGACCCTGAGGGAGCGGGTGACGGAGACTGAGACGCGCATCTCCACCTTGGAAGACACGGTACAGCCTCTACCCTCTTCACTCCGCGAGGTCCGGGAGCAGCTGGATCTGGCCCGTCAGAAGAATGATGACCTCGAGAACCGGCTGCGCCGGAATAACATTAGAGTGATCGGTCTTCCTGAGCGGGCGGAGGGTCAGAACCCGGGGGCCTATGTGGAGTCCTGGATCAAAGAGCTTTTCCCGGATGCCCCATTCTCAGCTGCTTACGCCGTGGAGAGAGCACACCGAGTACCATCTAAGCCTCCGATCCCCGGTGCACCTCCTCGTCCTCTATTGGCGAGGTTTCTCAACTGCAATGATCGGGACTTAATCCTCCGCTCTGCCCGGCGGCTGCCGGAGATCATAGTGCAGAACGCAAAGGTGTCCATTTTCCCGGACTTCTCCTCTGATCTTCAACGCAAGAGGGCCTCGTTTACTTCTATCAAGGCGCGGCTGAGAGAGAGAGGGGTACCATATTCCATGGCGTACCCTGCCCGGTTGAGAATCGTGGATGGTGACCGGGCGATTTTCTTCACTTCCCCGCAGGATGCGGATGACTGGCTACGGCGCCAACGTTGATCCGGATCCTGTAGGTGACCCCGAATTAAGTGGGGAGATGGAGATGCTGGTACAGGACCTCCTGCCGTCTCCCTCTCCTTACCTCTACCCCCCTGTATGGCCCCGGTCTCCTGGACCCCTCTGCGGAGCTCAAGGTACTGTGCTTCCTCTTCCCCCCTCCCCGGGAGTCTATTCTCCCCAGACCCTCCACTCTCCCCATGCACCTAGTGCCTCCCTGATGATCCCAGGCCTTACCTCTCCCTTCCCTCGCCCCCATCCTGTTGCTTACTTTGGACTGCGGTGTGCCCTGATTCAGGACTGATCCTCCGGGACTGCATGAGGGCCCTACCCTGACCCTCTGAAGGGATCCACTCTGTCCCTCTCCAGTCTACCTTCCACGTCACCCTGTCCCTTTTTCCTGGGTTGGTCCATTTTTTTTTTTCATTTTTTCCCCCCCCCTTTTTTATTTTTTTTTTTATTTTTTTATTTTTATTATTTTTACTTTTTGAGTCACGGACTTGGAGGACGTCGGCCGCAGGACTACCAGTATGCGATCTTTATCAGGTCTCCTTCCCCCCTCCCTGATGTGCCATCTTTTCCCTCCCCCTTCCCATTCTCCCTTCCTAACCAACAACCCCCCCCCCCCCCCCCCCATTTTAGTGCCTTAGGCCTTTTGTTCCTCGCCTACCTGGACTGTCCCTTGCTGTGTGACTCCTGTTTACTGGGGTTATTTAAAAAAACATTTTTTTTTTTTGTTTTAATTTTTAATTTTTCCATTTGTGGGGGGGTAGGGGTGACGGGTGGACAATCTCTTGAGGAGGGGATGGGATTTACTGTTGATCATATGAGTTTCTCCTGTTCTATTTCCTCTCTCTCTCTCCTGCTTCCCCTATCCCTCTCTCCTTCGTAGGACCCTCCCTCCACCCCCTGTTCTTCCCCCTCCCGTCCCCCCTCTCTCTCCTTCCTCTCTCCTTCCTCTCTCCTTCCCTTTCTCTTCCTCCTTTTCCCCTTCCCCCCCCCCCCCCCCCCCCCTTGTTTTTTTCTTTTTCTTTTCTTTTCTTTCTTCCTGTATTCTCCTCCACTTCTTCTCTCGGGTCCCAGTTGGACTACTATTCTCCTACTGATTGTTGAACATACTCAGGGTTCTCCACTGTTAGCATGTATGAGCAGGTTCTCCCCACTAGATGGAGCTGTTGCTCCACTGATGCTTATGCAACACTGGTATAAATATGTTTACTGTTTGATTTATTTACTGTTCCCCTACTTAGTTTGGGGTTTCATTTTGCCTCCAAGATACCTACCCGCGAGGTCGCCTATTAGTAGGGTTTTGTGTCTAGCCACTTCAGTACTATGGTCTATATATGGTCCCGCGCATCCCTGTCAGTATTTCTCACCCCGGCTGGGGCATGTATGTCTTCTCTGTCTTTACCTCTCCCCCTGCTGTTTTATGTGTTGTCTCTTCTTATGGCTGATATTAAGATAATGTCATGGAATGTTAGAGGAGCACGCACCCCGCGCAAGCGCACTATGATATTCTCCCATATTAGGAAGTATCAGCCTCATATTGTGGCACTGCAGGAGACACATCTTACTCCAGATAGAGCTGGTCAGTTTTCTAAACCCTGGGTCCAATGGTCCTTGCACTCCTATCACACGTCCTTCTCAAGGGGGGTTTCCCTACTGGTTAGTCGGAGAGTGAGGTGGGACCCGGTTACAGTACATAAGGATTCACAGGGTCGTTTTATCTTTGTATACGCATTTTTAAATAATGTGCCTTTTGTCTTCTTATTCATATACAACCCCCCTCCCGCCTCTATGGATATACTCCATAAGGCGGTTACATTCGCAGCTAGTTATCCCTCTGCCCGTGTCCTCTGTATGGGGGACTTCAACATGGTACCGAATCCGTCCCTAGATCGTCATAGCCCCAGGGGGATCCCGGCGGGAGTTGGGGGTGGCCCTTTATCGCTGTTTCTGGAGGAGGTTGGATGGGTGGACATTTTTAGGGCCAGGTACCCTCAGGCTAGGCAATACTCTTGTCACACTCTGGGCAGAAATGCGCTGTCCAGGATTGACCTTGCATGTGGCAACCCGCTCCTTCTTCCCCAAGTTTCTGCGGTTTCCTATGAACCGCGGGCTATATCAGACCATTCCCCCCTAATGCTTGATGTCTCCATGGTAGATCCTGGTTCACCGCGGAGGTGGAAAATCCACCCTTTCTGGCTGGAACAGATAGGCCCCTGCGACCGTATTCCGGACCAGCTTCGAGTCTTTCTTGAGGCTAATTCCCCTGGGAGTTCCCCCACCCTGGTATGGGAGACACTGAAAGCGTATTTGAGGGGGTGTTTGCGCTCCACTATCTCCTTTCTCAAAAAGTCAGCGTCTAGGCGGGAGGAGGAGCTGGCTGGACGATGTGCGGAGTTGGAGGCCCGATACGTTGCGGACTCATCCGAGGCTAATAAGGTTGAATGGCTGTGTGCGGGGCGGCAATATATGTTGCACCTCTCAGAGAAGGCCAATAGAAAGCTGTTTTTCACAAAACAATTCTTCTTTGAACATGGCAATCAATCTAGTAAGCTGTTAGCACATATAGTCAGGCAGAACTCTTCTGCCCCTGCGATTCTTAAGATAGTGGCCTCGGATGGGTCCGAGCTGTTGGGGGTTGCGGACATTGCGCGTTGCTTTGCCACATATTACTCTAATCTTTATTCTTCACAGGTGCAATATGGTGCTGAGGAGCTGGACACCTACCTGGACGGTATTGACTTTCCGGTACTATCGGATAGTGATCGGATGATGTTGGAGGCCCCCCTCTCCTTACTGGAGATACAGGATGCTATGGGGGACATGACTAAGGGTAAATCTCCGGGCCCTGATGGCCTTCCACTGGAGATTTACTTGCGGTATTCCGACATGCTCCTTCCTTCCCTGCTTGCAATGTTTGAACGGGCATTTGAGGATGGTATTCTACCAGCCTCTATGTATGAGGCAACCATAGTTGTCCTCCTAAAACCTGATAAAAATCCTGTGGAGTGCGGTTCTTACAGACCCATTTCACTGCTGAATCTGGATTATAAGGTGCTTACGAAAGTTTTAGCTAACCGATTGAACAAGGTAATCCTATCCATAATTCACCCAGATCAATCCGGCTTTATGCCTGGCAAATCCACATCCGATAACATCCGTAGGGTACAGGCGGCTGTCCAGGTGGGTAACGCTCTGGGGGGAGATTGGGCTTTGGCGTCGCTGGACGCCGCCAAGGCCTTTGATTCCGTGGAATGGGGTTATTTGCAGGCTACCCTTGTTAAATTTGGTTTTGGTCCTAATTTTAGAAAATGGGTGTCCCTCCTGTACAGATGCCCGCAGGCCCAGATCCTGGTGAATGGTGTGTGTTCCTCCCCATTTGCTCTCGGCCGGGGCACACGTCAGGGGTGTCCCTTGTCCCCGCTTCTGTTTGCGGTGGCAGTGGAGCCCCTCGCCCTCCGCATTCGGCAGGATCCTGGCTTCCGAGGTATGTCTACGGGGGGCCGGGAGGAGCGCATAGGCCTCTATGCCGATGATATGGTGTTATTCCTCTCTGACCCTACATTGATGCTACCTTATGTCATGACACTCATGGACCGATTTGGGTATTTCTCTGGTCTACTCATCAACTGGACTAAGTCTGCAGTGATGCCGCTTCTGTCTAGGGATTGGCCCCCGGTAATGAATGGCCTCCCGGTGGTTTCCTCATTTAAGTATTTGGGGGTGCACATTCACAGAGATCCTTTGCTTGACCTGTCCGCCAACATACTCACTCTACTTCCTTATGTTAAAGCGAAGTTCCGGGTGTGGACCACGCTCCCATTGTCGGTCGCTGGCCGAATCAATCTTATTAAACTCATTGTCTTACCTAAGTGCCTTTATGCGCTGGAGCATGCCTCAGTGCCTGTACCTAGACACTTCTTTGATTCTCTTCACTCCCTTCTTTCACCATTTATTTGGGGCCCCAATAGACCTAAAATTCGGCTAACCACGTTACAACGCCCCAAGTTGGCGGCGGGAATGTCACTCCCTGATTTTTATTTATATTATTTGGCCGGTCAACTTCGGTATATCAGGCACTGGATCTCTGGGGTTGTGGTGCCGGACTCCGAACAGTCCCTAGCTAGGTCTGTCCCGACGATGTCCCTTAGGATGCTGCTAGATAGTCCTGTCCTGGGTGGTAGAGCTTATCTCCAACTTCATAAGCTGGCTATAAAGGTATGGCGGGCTGTTAAGGGGATATATGGATATACTGACATCGCTGAGGATACCCCTCTATGGCATAATCCTCAACTTCCTCAAGTGAGCGATGCTCTGGACCCAGTCTTCTGGCAGAACGCGGGGGTGCTCACCTTGGGGCATGTTTATCGTGACAATGTGCTCTGTTCATTTGATCAGTTGCAATCCAGTCATGCTCTTCCCAGAAACAGTTTTTTTAAATACCTCCAGCTCCGACACGCCCTGAATGCCCAGTTCCCCATTGGGAGCCCATTGATATCGGCGTTTCCCCTTATCGGGGTTCTGAAGTCACAGGGTCCCAGGGGGCTGGTGTCCATCCTGTACACGCACCTTATTCAGGCCAAGAACTCCCGCACTCCAGTACCGGCGGTCCGGCATTGGGAATCCCATATCCCTAATTTGACTAAGGATGTATGGGAGGACATTTTTTCCTCCCACATGTTAGTGTCCCCGGCGGCAAATAATAAATTGATCCAATTGAACATTATACACTATAGTTATATCACTCCTTTAAGGCTCAATAGAATGGGTCGTTCAGACTCCGATGCTTGTCATCGTTGTAGCGCTGCCAGGGCAGACTTTTGGCATTTGATTTGGGCCTGCCCATATATCGCAGCTTTCTGGCATGCAGTGCTCACTTTTTTAGCTACTCTAGCCCAACCTTCCCTATCTCTTGATCCTTTGATCTGCCTTTTTGGTATCTTAGATGAAGAGATATGGACACATCACGTACGTACGTTTTTGCGGGAAACTCTGTTCTTGGCCAGGAAGGCTATTGCTCTTAAATGGATGGACCCCGGCTCTCCTACCCTGACTCAATGGAAGGCTTTGGTGAATGCTACATTGCCTTTCTCACACATAGTGTACAAAAATAGGAAGTGCCCGGGTAAATTTTATTCAGTGTGGGGTGGTTGGTGTTCCTCTCCCTTGACTCAATGCTCGTATTCTGTGACTCCCTCTGGGACAGTGTAAGATACATTGATGTTATGCTTGCTATCTGTGGTCTCTACTAACCTTCGGTTCTCTTTTTGTGTACGTTTGTCGATTCTCTTTCTACCTCTTTGGATGCGTGGGTGCCTTTCGGGATTATTTATCATGGGTTATTTGATGGTGCCGCTAACTAGTGATAGTATTGGTGCTCCTCGCGGGATGGTATACGATTGCTAATTTTGGCGAATGTTCGCCTTCATGTTCTATATTGTTTTCAGTCTCCCTACCTCAGTTGGGTAGTGTTTTATGACTTCGATGTTTACCATGTGATGTAACCTGGAGTATCCTGTCGCTTACATTCTGTAAATTGATGTATGGTCTCATGACCCTTTTCTATGTACTGTGGATATGCTTCATGTTCACTTTAATGGGCCTGTGGTCTACAGTTATTTACTTTTCAATAAAACGAATTTAAAAAAAAAAAGTGAGTCCACCCCTCACATTATATACAGTATATGCCATAAGTGAGTCCACCCCTCACATTATATACAGTATATCCCATAAGTGAGTCCACCCCTCACATAATATACAGTATATCCCATAAGTGAGTCCACCCCTCACATTATATATACAGTATCTCCCATAAGTGAGTCCACGCCTCACATTATATACAGTATCTCCCATAAGTGAGTCCACACCTCACATTATATATACAGTATCTCCCATAAGTGACTCCACCCCTCACATTATATATACAGTATCTCCCATAAGTGAGTCCACCCCTCACATTATATACAGTATCTCCCATAAGTGAGTCCACACCTCACATTATATATACAGTATATCCCATAAGTGACTCCACCCCTCACATTATATACAGTATCTCCCATAAGTGACTCCACCCCTCACATTATATATACAGTATCTCCCATAAGTGAGTCCACCCCTCACATTATATATACAGTATCTCCCATAAGTGAGTCCATCCCTCACATTATATATACAGTATCTCCTATAAGAGAGTCCACCCCTCACATTCTATATACAGGATCTCCCATAAGTGAGTCCACCCCTCACATTATATACAATATCTCCCATAAGTGAGTCCACCCCTCACATTATATACAGTATATCCCATAAGTGAGTCCACCCCTCACATTATATACAATATCTCCCATAAGTGAGTCCACCCCTCACATTATATACAGTATCTCCCATAAGAGAGTCCACCCCTCACATTATATATACAGGATCTCCCATAAGTGAGTCCACCCCTCACATTATATATACAGTATCTCCCATAAGTGAGTCCACCCCTCACATTATATATACAGTATCTCCCATAAGTGACTCCACCCCTCACATAATATACAGTATATCCCATAAGTGACTCCACCCCTCACATTATATATACAGTATCTCCCATAAGTGAGTCCACCCCTCACATTATATATACAGTATCTCCTATAAGAGAGTCCACCCCTCACATTAGATATACAGTATCTCCTATAAGAGAGTCCACCCCTCACATTATATATACAGTATCTCCTATAAGAGAGTCCACCCCTCACATTATATATACAGTATCTCCTATAAGTGAGTCCACCCCTCACATTATATATACAGTATATCCCATAAGTGAGTCCACCCCTCACATTATATATACAGTATCTCCCATAAGTGAGTCCACCCCTCACATTATATACAGTATCTCCCATAAGTGAGTCCACCCCTCACATAATATACAATATCTCCCATAAGTGAGTCCACCCCTCACATTATATATACAGTATCTCCTATAAGTGAATCCACCCCTCACATTATATACAGTATCTCCCATAAGTGAGTCCACCCCTCACATTATATATACAGTATATACCATAAGTGATTCCACCCCTCACATTATATACAGTATATCCCATAAGTGAGTCCACCCCTAACACTATATATACAGTATCTCCCATAAGTGAGTCCACCCCTCACATTATATACAGTATCTCCCATAAGTGACTCCACCCCTCACATTATATACAGTATATCCCATAAGTGAGTCTACCCCTCACATTATATACAGTATCTCCCATAAGTGACTCCACCCCTCACATTATATATACAGTATATCCCGTAATTGAGTCCACCCCTCACATTATATATACAGTATCTCCCATAAGTGAGTCCACCCCTCACATTATATACAGTATCTCCCATAAGTGAGTCCACCCCTCACATTATATATACAGTATATCCCATAAGTGAGTCCACTCCTCACATTATATATACAGTATCTCCCATAAGTGAGTCCACCCCTCACATTATATATACAGTATCTCCCATAAGTGAGTCCACCCCTCACATTATATACAGTATATCCCATAAGTGAGTCTACCCCTCACATTATATACAGTATATCCCATAAGTGAGTCCACCCCTCACATTATATATACAGTATCTCCCATAAGTGACTCCACCCCTCACATTATATATACAGTATATCCCATAATTGAGTCCACCCCTCACATTATATATACAGTATCTCCCATAAGTGAGTCCACCCCTCACATTATATATACAGTATCTCCCATAAGTGAGTCCACCCCTCACATTATATATACAGTATCTCCCATAAGTGAGTCCACCCCTCACATTATATATACAGTATCTCCCATAAGTGAGTCCACCCCTCACATAATATATACAGTATCTCCCATAAGTGACTCCACCCCTCACATTATATATACAGTATATCCCATAAGTGAGTCCACCCCTCACATTATATATACTGTATCTCCCATAAGTGAGTCCACCCCTCACATTATATATACAGTATCTCCCATAAGTGACTCCACCCCTCACATTATATATACAGTATATCCCATAAGTGAGTCCACCCCTCACATTATATATACTGTATCTCCCATAAGTGACTCCACCCCTCACATTATATATACAGTATCTCCCATAAGTGAGTCCACCCCTCACATTATATATACAGTATATCCCATAAGTGAGTCCACCCCTCACATTATATATACAGTATCTCCCATAAGTGAGTCCACCCCTCACATTATATATACAGTATCTCCCATAAGTGAGTCCACCCCTCACATTATATACAGTATCTCCCATAAGTGATTCCACCCCTCACATTATATATACACGGTAGTGCTGGGTGGTATACCAGTTCATACCGAATACCGAAATTTGTTCCCTGCACTATATGAATTTTTCCCATATCGCAATACTAGTCTGGCCCCTCCCCCTCAAATGAATGAATTATCAGCCGCAGCGGCTGTCCCTACATCGGGGAAGTAATCATCATCATAATCCTGTGAGCCGCCCGTGCTTTAAATCAATGAGATGCCGGCCGCATTCGCTTTAAGTGATTAAGTTGCGGCCGCATGCGCTTTAAATGAATAAAATGTGGCCGCGGCAAGCTGTCACCTCCCCCTGCAAGCGCTAAAAGCCTGCCTTTTAGCGCTTGCACAGGGAGCTGACAGCTTTCCGCTCGCAACTTAAAGGAAAACTGTCTGATATTTTCTCCCGCACTATCCACAGTACTGGTGCATAGTGCGGAAGACGCTGATTAAAACGAGCCCTACCTTACCCGGATCCGCCCGACCGTTTGCCCGCACTTGTACTTTTATTTTATGTATATCTTGCTGTAACTGGCACGGACGGGGCTTCTGCACTGACGTCAGCGCCGCTTATGAATATTCATCCTCCCTCCAGTTCTCCCTCTCTTCACCGCTCCTAACTGGAGGGAGGTGAAATGAATATTCATAAGCGGCGCTGACGTCAGTGCAGAAGCCCCACCCGTGCCAGTTACAGCAAGATATACACAGATAATAAAATGACAATTGCAGGCGAACGGCCGGGCAGATCCAGGTAAGGTAGGGATCGTTTTAATCAGCGTCTCCTGCACTATGCACTAGGATAGTGCGGGAGAAAATATCTGACAGTTTTCCTTTAATAGTTTCCAGCGCTGCGGCCGCATCTTATTCATTTAAAGCGCATGTGGGCGGCATCTTAACCATTTATAGCGCATGCAGGCGGCATCTTAACCATTAATAGCGCATGCAGGCGGCATCTTAACCATTAATAGCGCATTCGGCCGTCATCTTAACCATTTATAGCGCATGCGGCGGCATCTTAACAATTGATAGCGCATGCGGGCGGCATCTTAACCATTAATAGCGCATTCGCCCGTCATCTTAACCATTTATAGCGCATGGGGCCAGCATCTTAACCATTTATAGCTCAGTGGCTGGCATCTCAGAGCAGTGCCAGAGTCGCACATGATTAGTTCCCCAGGGAGGAGGAGGGGCGGGGGGGGGGGAAATACCGTGGAACCGTCATAACTTACAAAAATACTGTGATATGCATTTTTGGTCATACTGCCCAGCACTAATATACGGTATCTCCCATAAGTGAGTCCACCCCTCACATTATTCATTTATTTATTTATATATATATATATATATATATATATATATATATATATATATATATATATATATAATTTTTTTTTTTTTTTTTTTTTTTAACTCATCACATTATTATGAACATTTTCTTCTACCTTTTTTCATGTGACAACAGTGAAAAAATGCCCCTCTGCTACAATGTAGGGAGTACACAGCCTGGATTACAGTGTTTAATGTTGTGTCTAGGGGTCGACCGATATTGATCTTTTTTTTTAGAGCCGATAACCTGTGAACATTGATTTAAATGGAACATGGAGACCTTTTTTCTGCATGCTTCAGACCTATGTGTTTCAACAGCTCTTAATCATGGTCTGCGTAATAGTCTTGCTTCTGAGTACTAACAGGCTAACCTCCCCCACCCCATCCCTTACCCTCTGCAGCAATGCTAGCAGCACTCCTATGTCTATAGCCCAAAGACAACCTCTGGATATGATGCTGAACATGTGCACTCAGAGTTCTTTGCCATGAGGTGTCATGTTGATCTTCCAGTGACCAGTATTAGAGAGTGTGAGAGCAATAACAACAAGACACCTGCTCCCCATTCACACCTGAGACCTTGTAACACTAACAAGTCACATGACACAGAGGAGGGAAAATGGATAACTGTGCCCAGTTTGGGTATTTCCACTTAGGGGTGGATTCACTTTTGTGGCCACGGTTTAGACATTAATAGCTGTGTTGAGTTATTTTTCGGTGACACAACATTAAACACTGTTATACCGGCTGTGCACTCACTACTTTACATTGTAGTAGAGGGTCTTTTCTTCAGTGTTGTCACATGAAAAGATATACAAATTGTGAGGGATGTACTCCCCTATGTGATATACTGTATGTATGTATGCATATTTATATATACACGTGTGTGTATATACTTTAAACAGTAATACTTCTATAGTATATGCATATTATTAATGACTATCAATTCAGACTCTTATCGTGCATTTTGCCCCTCGACGTCAGATGTCAAGTCAGGAGAGAGTTTATAGAGCCCATGAGATCACCCAGTTGAGGGCAATAGCATTTTTATAACATCATTTACAAATGTTTTGTTTAAAACAGATCCCACCTGCACCTCCCAGACCGGATTTTGATGCATCAAGGGAGAAGCTGCAAAAGCTTGGAGAGGGGGAAGGTTCAATGACCAAAGAAGAGTTTACTAAAATGAAACAGGAGCTTGAAGCGTAAGTATATACAGTATTCATTGTTGTAAATAAGCTTTTATCCTAAAAGGGGTACTCCAGTTTAAAAAAATGTTTTTAAATCAACTGGTGCCAAAATGTTAAACAGATTTTTAAATTACTTCTATTTAAAATATTAATTCCTCCAGTACTAATCAGCTGCTGTATGCACCAGAGGAAGTTGTGTAGTTCTTTTCTGTCTGACAACAGTGCTCCCTGCTGAAACCTCTGTCCATGTCATGTCCAGCAAACCTCTCCAGCTCCGGACAGATCCTGGCCTGGACAGAGGAGGCAGCAGAGAGCACTGTGGTCAGACAGAAAAGAACTACTCAACTTCCTCCGGAGCATACAGCAGCTAAGTACTGGAAGGGTTAATATTTTTAAATAGAAGTCATTTACAAATCTGTTAAACTTTTTGGCACCAGTTGATTTAAAAAAAAAAAAAAAAAATTCCTCCAGAGTACCCCTTTTAACAAAGTGATCTGTAAGGCTGGTTCTTATAGGACAACTGCAGCCATAACAACGTAGGGGATAAGTGTTTGATCGCGGGGGTCCCGACTTTTGGGACCCCCCCGCGATCTCCCAAACGGGCCCTGGCATTGCCGCTCTGTGAGAGAGGCTAATGTGCGCAGCGTAGACCTCAGTGAAATTGATGGTACGCCCTCTCCCCATACAGTTCTATGGGAGAACCGGGGATGCACTAATGCTGCCTCCCCGCCTCTCCCATAGTACTACATGGAGGAAACGTGTCGGCCGCTGCGTCATGCTTCGGCTGGCACGCCTCCTGCACGGGAGAACCGCAGCAGAGCCGGGGCCCTGTGTTTCCTTTTAACCTGTGTAACAAATATGGAAAACATTATTTCAGCTCCTCCTTTTCAGTGTACCTCTTGCTGTAGTTGTAGTTTTGCAACAGCTGGAGGCACACTGGGTGGCAAACACTGCCTTAGATATTCAATTTTTATTCCTGATTACCAAGTTCTTCACTACAAACTTATGAAGAACATCAGTGACAGATGCAGTTGCTCTGGCTTGGCTTTCTATTTCCCATAGGTTGAGCTAGAGATCACATGGATGGGTCACAGATAAGATCAGTTTACTGACAGCACTTATCCTCTCTTACTGTCAGCGCTCGTCCTCTCTCTTACAGACAGCACTCGTCCTCTCTCTTACTGACAGCACTTATCCTCTCTTACTGTCAGCGCTCGTCCTCTCTCTTACAGACAGCACTCGTCCTCTCTCTTACTGACAGCACTTATCCTCTCTTACTGTCAGCGCTCGTCCTCTCTCTTACTGACAGCACTTATCCTCTCTTACTGACAGCACTTATCCTCTCTTACTGTCAGCGCTCGTCCTCTCTCTTACTGTCAGCACTCATCCTCTTACTGTCAGCGCTCGTCCTCTCTCTTACTGACAGCACTCATCCTCTTACTGTCAGCGCTCGTCCTCTCTCTTACAGACAGCACTCATCCTCTCTCTTACTGTCAGCACTCGTCCTCTCTCTTACTGACAGCACTCATCCTCTTACTGTCAGCGCTCGTCCTCTCTCTTACTGACAGCACTCATCCTCTTACTGTCAGCGCTCGTCCTCTCTCTTACAGACAGCACTCGTCCTCTCTTACTGACAGCACTCATCCTCTTACTGTCAGCGCTCGTCCTCTCTCTTACTGTCAGCGCTCGTCCTCTCTCTTACGGTCAGCGCTCGTCCTCTCTCTTACTGACAGCACTCATCCTCTTACTGTCAGCGCTCGTCCTCTCTCTTACGGTCAGCGCTCGTCCTCTCTCTTACGGTCAGCGCTCGTCCTCTCTCTTACGGTCAGCGCTCGTCCTCTCTCTTACGGTCAGCGCTCGTCCTCTCTCTTACGGTCAGCGCTCGTCCTCTCTCTTACGGTCAGCGCTCGTCCTCTCTCTCACGGTCGGAGCTCGTCCTCTCTGTTACGGTCGGCGTTCGTCCTCTCTGTTACTGTCGGCGCTCGTCCTCTCTGTTACTGTCGGCGCTCGTCCTCTCTGTTACTGTCGGCGCTCGTCCTCTCTGTTACTGTCGGCGCTCGTCCTCTCTCTTAGGCTTCTTCTACTTTGTACTATACAAAATAAAGTTATCTGTTCTAGGGATTGGTCAGGGTCTGAACATCCAGAACCTTATTGGTCATGTCTCTACGATATGTCAACTTTTCCCAAAGTGACAGTGCTCACTTAAAGGAGTATTTCCATCTTGAAAAGTAATTGCTTGGCAATGTCCAGAAGCCCCATAGAAAATTAGTAGAATGCTGGCCACAGATGCTGCTTGCCGCCTTCCATTCATTTAATGGACAGTTTTCCTCTATTCTTGAAATTTGCGGACCCTACCGATCAGCATGTTGCTGCTTACTTTATGAGTTGGCAATACTCTTTTGAGGGATTACTGTCCTTTTGATGCTTCTGTTGCAATGTTGAACTCCTGACCACTTGCTGTGCAAGGAACTTCTTCATCCTTTTATTTATTTATATATATATATATATATATATATATATATATATATATATATATATATATATATATTATATATGGCTGTGTTGTAATACCCTGAAAGGGTCACGAGTGATGGTCTAAAGCGAAATTCAGGGAAACAGCTGGAGATCCTGACTGTCAACCCCTCCCCACCCTCCTTTGATCAGTAAGTGGTTGCATACCATAGCAATATGCAGTCACTTTACTGAAGAGAAGAAAAAAAACAACAACTATAGCCAATGTTTTTGATAATGTTACTATATGGCAGTAGAACCTTGAAGTGTTGGGAAGGAAACACTGATTGTGTTAGATGTTTCTTTTATGTTAAGCATGTGTTTTTTTTTTGTTTGTTTGCAGAGAGTACCTGGCTATCTTCAAGAAAACAGTAGCCATGCATGAAGTGTTCCTGTGCCGAGTGGCAGCCCATCCTATTCTTAGAAAAGATTTGAATTTTCATGTCTTTCTGGAGTACAATCAGGATGTAAGTGGCTTACTTGAATCTCTCGGAACTAATGTATAAACCACGTCTGTTACTGTTTAAAAAAATAAAAACTTACATTATATCACTTAATGGATTATAGAAAACATAAATTTCATTTTAGCTTGAGGAGACACACAGCGTATGCTGCAACTTTGCTGAAGTACTATCCAAAAAGATACACCGAGAACCAAATGATAAAAAGTGTCAGTTCTTTTAGAAAGTGAGTTATAAAACAGTTTAAAAAGGGAACAGGAGCAGACAGACTACTGAGTGAGATATATAAATATCTGCATTCTACTTACCTGCCATACATTCCCTGAAGAAGCCTCTGGGCGAAACAACGTTGGGGTGGTGTCCTGTACTGGGGTAAGATATCCACACAGTTCACTTTATTTATGCTGCTGATTTGATTGTTTTGGAGGCTTGTTTGTATAGGACTGGTAGGCTGACTATCTGTTTGTACGGTGCTTCAGCCACATTTTCCTATGTGCCTCTTATGATTTAATGAACACCTTATAAACTGAACCTTTTTCTGCGGGCCTCTGTTTACACTTGGGCTAGTGTGCAATTCCCCTTTCTTGCTATGTATGCTGTTATATTTATAATTGTTTTGTGCTAGTATAATTTTTGTACAGCCACGATTCTTTTATGTATGTATACATCTTGTGGCCATCTATGCTGAGCCCTCATACATGTGATTCTTGCACTTTACTACCGTCTCTACCATGTACCCTGACACCTCAGTAGTCTGTCTGCTCCTGTTCCCTTTTTAAACTGTTTTATAACTCACTTTATGATAAGAATTGACACTATTTATAATTTGCTTCTCAGTGTATCTTTTTGGATAGTTCTTGGTTTAATCACTCACACCTTAGACCCGGTTAGAATTGTATTCTACTTGGTTTGCCCCCTCTTTTTGGTTACCAACTTTGCTGAAGTGGAAAACCCAAGGCATTTAAGCACTAAATCATTGAGATGGTGTGGTTGGTGTGGATTATGTGAATTAAATTTAAAGAAAAATGCCATGGCCCGGATCTATCTGTCGGAGACAACAAATGTCTGTTTTGCTCGGAGGAACCAATTACAGCTCAGCTTTCATTTTACCCCAGAGCTCATTAGGATATGAAAGCTAAGCTGTGATTTGGTTGCTGTGGGCAAATCAGACATATTCTGCCTTAGATAGATAAATCTGGGCCAATGGGTTAAAAAATCCACTCTTGGGGGGAATTTTGCTGTTGATCCACAACACTGTGGATTTTCACTTCTCCATTTATGGGGTAGTCCAGGGAACTGAACTTATCAGACCCTTATCCCCGATCCAAAGGCGAGAACATAAGTGTCTGATCTCTAGGGGTCCAACTGATGGAAACCCTGCGATCTCCTGTACGGGCCCTGTCTGCTTACCCGTCCTTGGCACACTCCAGCCCCCACCTCCCTGGACAAAGGCAAGTGACTGCCCTCTTAGCCAATCACCGGCTGAGGCGGAACATTGCTGCATCTGGTGATTGGCTGAACAGGCACAGAGGACGGGTAAGTAGGCAGGCCACGTACAGGAGATCGCGGGGATCCTAGTGGTTGGATCTCCGCTATCTGACACTTATCTTATATCCCGTGGATAGGGGATTGGTCTCTGATAAGTTCAGTTTCCCAGACGACCCCTTTTAAATTCAACAGAAAAAGTTTGCACTGCAGTATTTTCAACACATCCTGCAGGTTTAAAATCCACACAACTGTCTTTTGTGGATTTTTTTTCTAATCACATGGATGCATTTTTTATTAATCTTGTCTCTTTCACTGTTTCTATAAATGCTGCAGCCTAATTCCATGTGGGGAAAAGTCTGCAGCAAATGCATCACTTGTGACCATATCTTTATATGTCCCATCTTGGACATTTATGAGATATCCACTTCTGGGACCCGCACATATTTCAGGGGCACCTGGCCCCTTCTGGCCTTGCCTTGTGAGCATTGGAGATGGTCAATAAGCCAAAAACAACTGAGCTGGCTGTATTATTTTTTTTGTCCTGACCCATCCACTGATGATGTGATTGTGTTATTTGAGACGCTACACATTGAACCCAATACATATTATTTGTGTCTTTACAGTTAAGCGTTCGAGGGAAAAACAAGAAGGAAAAACTGGAAGATTTCTTCAAAAGTGTAGTGAAATCGGCTGATGGCGTCATTGTTTCTGGTACGAAGGTAAGCGCCTGTTTTTTTATTTATTTTTTTTTATTTCCGTTCTTGTTGGATTTATGTATTGTAAGCAATACTAATTACAATTTCTCCACTTTTTCAAATGTCTTTGAAGGATGTGGATGATTTCTTTGATCACGAGCGGACGTTCCTTGTCGAATATCACAACAGAGTAAAGGATGCAAGTGCAAAGTCTGATAAGATGACAAGATCCCACAAATGCAAGTCTCTTCTTTAAAACTGTACTTTGTTACTAGTACTACTATTTTGCAATTGGTCATGTTCTCCTGATGTCATTAGAATGTTTGTTTGTTTAGGCATCTTAATATGAGTGATGTTTAGTGAGTGTTCAATAGATTTGAAATTACCTTAGGTCATTAGGTTAAGTTTTCTTTCCATCTCTTCTTTTAGGTGTTGCTGACGATTATAACAGAATAGGCTCCTCCATGTATGCATTGGGAACCCAGGATAACACTGACATATGCAAGTAAGATACCTGTGTGCTTAGAGATTTTTTGGATGCCACTTCGGAGGCAATGTTTTGACCCATTTTTAGGGAGATAGATTCTCTGGTAGTATGAATCCCAACATTTCTCTCTTGCCTGTCATCTTTTAGTAATTATAACGTACATATGTCTGCAGCCGGAAGTTTATAACCACATTGGTTGTAAAATACAAGAAGGTTTAGTAGACTAGAGTAAAGGACAATCCTGCTTTCTATACTAGTCCTGGTAAAAGTGCTGAAATAGAAGCTACAGGGTAAAAACTTATGTTTTTTATTTTTACATAAACCCAGCAAAGTTGTTAGTATACTCCTAATTCTTTTTCTCTCTCTTACAGATTTTTCCTGAGAGTGTCTGAATTGTTCGACAAGACCCGTGTATGTATCTAGGTTATCACTTTTGCTGTGGCCATAATTCCCTCAATATTAAACATGACCATAGCTGATTGGTGTCAGGCTGACCATGAAATACCTTGTGGCTGTGAAGAAAATATTTGATTCTTGGTTCGAGATGCAAAATCCGGGATGCAAAAGCCCCTTATCGCTTTCTTGCTACTTGAACCATGGCCAGGAATGGGGACAGGCTCCCTTATTGCTTAATGGTCTGCTACAGCCTAAATAAATTTATCCAGTGCCCGGCTGTTTCCAGCATTGCCATGGACTTCGAATGAGCAGTGGTCAAGCATACACACTGCCAATCCATTCTGACTCCTTGCGTCACTCATACGTTGGGAGGGGGGGGGGGGGTGAATTTGGGTTCATTATGAATGAAGATACTCTATTCTCTTTTGGTCAATGAATCTTTTCTTCTCCCATCTATTAACCCATTTGCTTTCACTTATAAAGTGCAACAGTTGGGCTGTACAAACCTAGCCATACCTGTGTTGATAATATAGGGTGCTGTAAATTTACAAACAATTGTTGAGGAAGCAGGGCCCGGGGTCTGCTATGCTTAGGGCCCGGGGTCTGCCATGGTCAGGGCCTGCAATGCCTCTTTCTACTAATGTCATGCTGTTAATTGACAGACTGTGCATTTACAGAACTACACAGGACCAACTTGAGCAGGTAAACCCTGTGTGTCAGTCAACAGTGTGATTTTGCCAGAGAGGCGCAGCAGGCCCGGAGCATAGTGAACCCTGAGCCCTGCCTCTCCAACTCCTGGAGGAATTACGTATCCATTTATTGTGCCTATACAGCAACATACATTATCACAGGTATGGCCAGAATAGGCTTGTGAAGCCCCACTGTATTGTGTGAGCAGCTTTTTAAGCCTATGCTAGATGACAGATGCACAAAAACCCTTCCCTAATATAATGATGTTAAATCTTTAAGGGTGCATGTCCAACTTTTAACAACCTATGTAGTAGGTCTCGCATTCTGTGCTGATAAATTTGATATATTTCATAGCATATTTTATCACCTCTTTTGTCTTTTCTATAGAAAATTGAGGCTCGGATATCAGCTGATGAAGATCTGAAGCTTTCCGATCTTTTGAAATATTATTTAAGGGAATCACAAGCTGCTAAGGTAAACATTTGTTCAAGACTTATTTCACATGAATAAAATAAATCTGTAGACTTTATAGGAAAAAAAAATCTTTTACAGCTGCACATTTTTGACATGTGGTGCAATAGCCAGTTTTGGAGCCATAAGCCGTACCCTTGCCCTTGTGTGAAGCGCTGCGCCAGAGTCTTTTCCAAGCCACTATGGGGTCCTGCTCTGAAGTTTTCATTGATTTTAATAGAGGCATCTGCAAAAAAAGTGTCAGTCAAAGACAGGAACACAGAAGTAATGTTTAATCAGACATTCTATTGTTTTTATTTTTCAGCAAACAAAACAAAGCCTTTACATTCAGGCACAAAATACTAAATTATTCCCGCTTGTCCAAGCACTAACTAACACAAATTGTTCCTATCTATACAGATGACTTTCTACCAGCCACCCAACAAAATAGTCATCAGATGTTACTCACATACATCAAAATATCCCCTTTAGGCTTCAGAGCTCAGGATTCCAACTCCCATCAGAGGTACAGGTTCCTCACAGCCCAGCAACCTGCTCTCTATAGCACATCTGCTGTCTTAGCCAAACTGAAAACCTGGATTGGCCAGATAGACAATGATAGGCCCCACTACCAACCTACCTATCATTCCATAAAAATTCAGGCCTGAAAATGGACTTTGCCAAAGGTCCCTTAGCAGCTATGGAAAATCCTAAGGATTTTACACTATTCAACATTTCTCACATTTTACTCAGCTTTCCTTGAATGAGATATGAACATCCTTGAGTCTCATAGACCTAGGGGAGGAATGTTTCATCAATCCCTGACCCCAATTCCTGTCTCTTCCACTTATGGAGCAGCAGTGCACGTGCATGACAGAGATTGGGTATGGCTATCTCTTTAGTGAATTAATGTATGATGTACCCAGTGGATAGGACTTTCTCTCAGAAGGTGCCTTCTGGATTAATCTGATCCTCTATTTCTTTTCAACTAGATAAAGGAGCTGTCTGCCTTTGGTCTTGTGCTGTATATTTCAGTGACTTTCTAATGTGGTTATATGTGGCACACCATCCAGGCCGCCATGTAAACAAGCCAGCTGGGAGGATGGAAGCTGGTATTTAGCAGGGGAATATAGTTTAAAAAAAAATGATAAATAGCCACATGTGCGAAATTAACTCAGAAGACCCCTTTAACTCACAAGGATTAGAATTAAAGGGGAATTCCAGGAATCAAAAAACAGGCCTTTTTTCTTTCAAAGACAGCTCCCTCCTTGTCTCCACTTTGGGTGTGGTATTACAACTTGGCTCCATTCACTTCAATGGAACTGAGCTGCAGATCCACACCTAAACTGGAGACAGACAGGGAGAGGACTTTGAAAGAAAAAAGGCCCGTTGTTTGATTCCTGGAATACCCTGTAACGCCAGACACGCCGGCCGTGAGCGCTCTTTGCTCATGTCCTCACTGCCGGTGGGGCTGGGATTTGCATCGCAGGACGCGCCCGCATACGAATCCCATCACAGCCCACCTCCCTCATCTTCCGCCTCTCCGCCACCTAGGGCGCACGCGCCGGAGCTCTTATTCTTAAAGGGCCAGTGCTCAATTAATCAAGTGTCTACATCTGTCCCCTGTCCTTAAATATCAGCTCCTCCCTTAGTTCCCTGCCAGATCTTTGGTTACCTTATGCCATAGTGAAAGTCTGTGTCCCTGTTACAGTGTACCTGTTCCTTGCTACCTCACCTCCCCTGCACCTGTGTACCTGCCTTGACCTACTGCCATCTTGCCACGTCCTGCCAGTCTCCTTCTGTGCCACCTCCCAGCTACCTGTGTGGATGAGTCGGGCCAGGGGTAGCGACCATCCACCCCATCTCTCTACTTTGCCTCTTGCCGTTTTCACTTAATGCAGCAGGAAAAAAACCCGTAGATGCAATGAGAATTTGTGCCTATATTGTGCCAGTCCGGAGCACTTTCTCAAAGACTATTCTATATGTCCTCCACGTCCGGGAGAACGCTATCAACTTGAACAAGTAGGAGTGGCTTTCCTAAATGTTAATATTACCTCTACTCGCTTGCCCACCCCGGTTCAAGTATTTTACTCTACCAAGACGTCTTTCATCGCTTCTGCTCTTTTGGACTCCGGTTCCGCTGGTAACTTCATTGGTGCCTCCTAGGTCCATAAACACCGTCTTCCAGTGTCTCGTCTTGCCAAGCCCTTCTACATCTCTTCTGTTAATGGACAAAATCTGAACTGTAAGGTGCAATTTCGCACGGAACCCCTTGTCTTGCAAGTAGGAAATTTGCATAAAGAAACAATTGAGTTCTATGTGCTACCTCACTGTACTTCGGCGCTTCTTTTTGGTCTTCCTTGGCTTCAACATCATTCTCCACAACTCTACTGGAAAACTGGTGAAATCACTTGTTGGGGACAATTTTGCAAAGATCATTGCCTTGTTCTCCCTGTAATATCTTTTGTGCCTGTTAAATTCAGACATAAAGTCTTGAATTTTGGACATTCTTCCTTGCCAGTTGGTCACCTTAGAAGATGGAAGACTCCACGACAGAAGCCTGCAAGTTCCTTACAGCCTTTACCCATTCCAGAAACCCCCTGGACTCATGTAGTGGGGAACTCTAATGAAGAGGGGAAGATCAAAGGGGGGGGGGGGGGGTGCGCTCTCTGCTCATGTCCCCGCTGCCGGCGGGGCTGGGATTCGCATCGCAGGACGCGCTCACATGCGAATCCCAGCCCATCACTCACGTCCCTCATCTTCAGCCTCTCTGTGTCCTTGCAGCCCCGGCGCGCGTGCCCCCGCCTCCTAGGGCACGCGCGTTGGAGCTCTTACTCTTAAGAGGCCAGTGGTCAATTAATCAAGTGTCTACACCTGTCTCCTGTCCTTAAATATCAGCTCCTCCCTTGGTTCCCTGACTGATCTTTGGTTACCTAATGCCATAGTGAAAGTCTGTGTCCCTGTTCCTTGCTACCTTACCTCCCCTGCACCTGTGTACCTGCCCTGACCTACTGCCATCTTGCCACGTCCTGCCGCTTTGCGGCGGGCTCTGGTGAAAACCAGCGGCACCTAAGACTCTGCTCCCTGGCACGGCTTACATCACCATTCACACAGGCCCAGAGGATCCACCACCTTCCATGTCCCGTTACATACCCCTTTAAGGGAACTTTTTATATAGTCCGTTTTTTCACCATTGTTCTGACTCGTAGCAGAGTATAGTTTTTATAATATTCCATTTGTATCCTTCTTGGTCCCCCATTCACCTTTCCTGTATTAGTTGGAAAGTATGTACTAATCATTAACAACCTTTTATCTTTTACATATGTTTTAAGTGGTTAAAATATTTAAGTGAATAAAATATTGTCACTTCTATTGAACATTTTCAGATATTTTGTGTTTACCTTCCAGGATCTCTTGTACAGAAGATCCCGCTCTTTGGTAGATTATGAAAATGCCAACAAAGCACTAGATAAAGCAAGAGCTAAAAACAAGGATGTGCTGTCGGCTGAGACCACTCAGCAATTGTGCTGCCAGAAGTTTGAGAAGATCTCTGAGTCTGCTAAACAAGGTACAGTGAAAGATTTATGGATCTGTCTGTAATTGATCAGTGTTTAACTGACCTATGCAGTCACTGTGCCTTCCAGAAATCCACATCAGGGCTGAAGATAAAAAAAATAAAAAATAGAAAAAAAATTATATATAGGGGGGGGGGGGGGGCTGCTGTCTAAAGGGGGGCCCTTAAAAGCAATGGACTGCAGTCTGCACATACACATGTGTATAGGAGTGCTATATTATAAAAAAAAAAGTAAAAAAGAAAAAAAATGTAACTTTACTGCTCCCCAATAAAAATTAGCTCCCCCTTTTCCTATTGCTATACAAAAAAAGTAAAATAATTTTTTCTTTTACATATTTGATACTACCGCATGGCTTACTGTCTATTAAAATATTAGTAAATCATTAACATATTTTTTAATGGTTCAGACAGTTACCCATGCGGCAGTATCAAAATTACGCTGGTTTCTGTACAGGATCATTAATAATGACTGCAACCTGCGTAAACGTAAAAAATTTATCATGGCGCAAAAAATGAGCCCATATACGGAAAAATGAGAAAGTTATAGGTGGTCAAAATAGGGCAATTTCAAACATACTAATTTTGTTTGAGATTTTTTTTTAAGTGGTACAATTATAGAAAAGCATAGAAACATGGGTATCATTTTAATCGTATTGACCCACAGAATAAAGAAAACATGTCATTTTTACCGGAAAGTGTACAGCGTGAACAAAACCTTCAAAAATTTGCTAAATTTCGGTTTTCTTTACAATTTTCACACATAAAAAATATTTGTTTGGTTGCACCGTACATTTTATGGTAAAATAATTGATGTAATTACAAAGTACAATTGGTGACACAAAAACCAGGCCCTAATATGGTTCTGGGGAAGGAAATATAAGAGTTATGATTTTTAGAAGGCGAGGAGGAAAAAACGAAAATGCTAAAATAAAATGGGTCTGGTCCTTTAGGGGTTAATCGATAAAATAATCGACAACTAATCGATTATTAAAATAATCGTTCGTTTCAACTATAGAGATATATATAATATAGTAATCCAAAGAGAAACAGCACTCCCTTGAGCTCAATATCTGTGGGTGCACGCAGAACCAGAACTTGGTCAGGGGTCCCAATTCACAGAAAGTTCATATAAATCAAGCTCCTTGAGAAAGGCTGGGAGAGCCAGCAGAAACGTCGCTGTATGACATTCACATGATGGAATAAAGTTTTTTCTTTTTCACCATATTGGACCTGTGTGCTGCGGATTTATATGAACTTTATATATATATATATATATATATATATATATATATATATATATATATATATACACACACATACATATACACATAAATAAATGTGAATTCAAAGAGAAAAAAATAATATATAAGAGCCTAATCTTCTATATGTAGTGCTGCTGCATCCTTTTTTAGTGTTTTTTTTTTTTTTGTGATATATATAGATATATATATATATTGACTTAAAAATGGTGGCGTGAGGTCACTCAAACATTGTCTGCCTGCATCATGGAATAAACTACTCTTTTTGTTTGCAACTGGACTGTGTGCTGCACTTTTATGCCATGTCCATGAGAGGCAGCAACATTGCCTCTAGTCATTACATGATGGCCATTGAGCAATATGGACTCCAAAGGATTGGGGCTAAATTTTAAATCCCAGACTCCAATGGATCGGGGATAAGTTTTAGATCCCATAGAGGTACATGGAGGGGGTGTGTCTGCCTCAGCTTCCTGCGGGGGTCAGCACGCCTTCTTCCTGGGAACTTCTGGATTGCTGTGCAGGAGATTGTGGGGTCCCAGCAGTCTGACCCCCATGACCTAAAACATACCCTATCCTTTGAACAGGGGATACGTTTTATTGCACTGGAGTATTCCTTTAAGGTTTTAAAACAAAGACATGCAGTTATAAACCACTTCTGCCTTTCCATCAAGATCCCTGGTTGTCTTACTCCTCCTGCCAGATTTCTGGTAGCTTTAGATCTACACTATACGTTAACAGTGGTGCTGGTTTAGTGTATAGGATGATATGGCGGACGTTAACACGATTTAGATTAATGGTTTTTAATGGATATATAATAAATGATTACAGTGTACCTGTTGGCAAAAACATTTTATGTAATGTAGATAATAACATTATATGTAATGTACATTGAACAAAAAATATGTAGATTTTTGGGTAAAAAAAAATGCGCACCGGAAGCGTGTCACAGAGCCTTACTGCACAGAGCCCTGCTTGCCCTCAGTGTACAGAGCCCCTGCTTGTCCTCAGTGCACAGAGCCCCTGCTTGTCTTCGGTGTACAGAGCCCTGCTTGTCTTCGGTGTACAGAGCCCCGCTTGTCCTCGGTGCACAGAGCCCCGCTTGTCCTCGGTGTACAGAGCCCTGCTTGTCCTCGGTGTACAGAGCCCCGCTTGTCCTCGGTGTACAGAGCCCCGCTTGTCCTCGGTGTACAGAGCCCCGCTTGTCCTCTGTGTACAGAGCCCCGCTTGTCCTCTGTGTACAGAGCCCCTCTTGTCCTCTGTGTACAGAGCCCCGCTTGTCCTCTGTGTACAGAGCCCCGCTTGTCCTCGGTGTACAGAGCCCCGCTTGTCCTCGGTGTACAGAGCCCCGCTTGTCCTCGGTGTACAGAGCCCCGCTTGTCCTCGGTGTACAGAGCCCCGCTTGTCCTCGGTGTACAGAGCCCCGCTTGTCCTCGGTGTACAGAGCCCCGCTTGTCCTCGGTGTACAGAGCCCCGCTTGTCCTCGGTGTACAGAGCCCCGCTTGTCCTCGGTGTACAGAGCCCCGCTTGTCCTCGGTGTACAGAGCCCCGCTTGTCCTCGGTGTACAGAGCCCGGCTTGTCCTCGGTGTACAGAGCCCGGCTTGTCCTCGGTGTACAGAGCCCGGCTTGTCCTCGGTGTACAGAGCCCCGCTTGTCCTCGGTGTACAGAGCCCCGCTTGTCCTCGCCCCCCAGAGCCCCTATTTAATAGTTCTGTGTACTCACTTCCCCCTTGTAGAGAGAGACCAACATCCGTTTTGTGGTTTTTAAGATGATTTCTTGCTTTTAAAATTGCTCACTCATTTCCTAAGCTCAGTGCAAAGTCGTATGACTCATAAACATGTGGGAAATGTGTTTTTTTTATACTTGAGTAATTATTTTGTTTATCCTAAAAGCTTTTCTAGTGCTTTTTTACATTTTTTCTAGCAAACATATGTACAGTAGAATCTCCCAATAGCGGACACTCATGGAGAATAAAAAAGTGTCCACTACTGGGAGATGTCCACTATTGGGGAAAAAAGGCTTAAACATCTTTCCAAATTATGAAATACTGTTCTGTACTCACCACAGAGTGTAATTACCTACAAAACACGAAAAAAGCTAAATATAAATAAATAATATTGCACTGTAATAAGGCTTTTAAAAAATCTCAACAATATAATTAGGAAAAGTAATTCCTAATCATTCATGCCAAATCATTCCCCCGTCGGGATGATTTGGCACAGGGGGCTGGAGGGTTGATTTGGCCCAAGGGGTGTGCTGGGGATGCTACAGGGTGGTCCAGCAGGGGCCAGGACACCCTGGGAACCCGAGCCACTTACTGGAGTATTGGCTGTACCCTTTGACGGCAGTTCTGTGCACAAGGTAGGGCGGCACATAAGCCTGGTTGTCCCCTATTGGGAGTGTTTTGTCCCCTATTGGGTGTGTCAACGACTGCTATTGGGAATGTCCCCTATTCGGAGGCTGAAAATACATTAAGTCCTATTGGACTCTGCCGGGGAATTAAAAACTGTCCACTATTGGGAGGTGTCTCCTAACGGGAGGTGTCCACTAAGGGAGATTTCACTGTACATACTGTAGATGTCCACTTCAGACATGTTCCTAGCTGCTTTCAGTAGAGGGCGCCCCAGCAGCATTACCACAGTTCTGTTCAGTTCCTTAGAATGTTGTTCTCCGTACCTATGAGGTACTGGGGCTAGAGTGAGGGGGACAGATACCTGTCAGGTTCTCTCCTGGTAGTTTGTCTGCAGAGGCCATGAGGTTGTCAAGTCCCCCATTGAACATAATGGGAGATTTTTAATTTCTCTGTCTGCTCCATTGGGGGGACACAGAGACCATGGGTATATCTAGCTGCCACTAGGAGGCTGAACTAGGCATACAAAAAGAAGTCGGCCCCTCCTGGCAGGATATACCCCCGCCTACTGAGCTAATCAGTTTTAGCTTAGTGTCAGTAGGAGGCAGACATGGTCTTTTTTATTTTTTTAGCTAGGGCCTGTAATTAGGTTCTTCTTTCCTTTTCTTTTCTGGTTTTTAGGTGGGGATCAGGACCATGGCGCTACCTGTTCTCCCATATGCGGCTAAGGTGCACAGGGCATAGGTGTATGCTCCGTTAACCCCTTCCTGCCAACGGCCAGCGCTTGGGGTTGCACCTTGGGTCCGGGTTCCCCTATCTTCCCTGCTCGTCCCGCTGTCTCAGCCTGATATGATGCAGGTGAACATAGCTGGCTGAAGACATCTTAGGTGAGTATGGCTGCATGCAGGGTGAGTATATTCCTCTACCCTCCAATCCCCCCACCTCCCTCCTTACCTCATTTTCCCTTTGGGAGACTTTTTCACTTTTTCAGTCTTTATTAAGGGCTGGGGATGGTGATCTGGCAGGGCTCACTATCTGCACGCTCGGGGATCGCGGGGCAGCTTCCCTCCCCCTCCCCTTCTCACTCCCTGCCACTGCTTACTTCCTGGCTACAGCAGCCTGTGATTTTTCTTTTCTTCTGTGCGCTAACCGTAGCCCGTCAGCAGGGATGTGGTCGCGCGGCCGGCCATATTTTTATTTTCACTTTCTCCCGCTCCTTGGACAGTGCGCACCGCAGAGGGGAGATTACTTGTAGCCGCGGCTGCGGCCTGGTCCGGGCCTTCCTGTATTCGGGCGCGCTGGCGGGGATCCCGCCCTCCTCCTGCTACCAGCCTGTGGGGGTTCATCTGCTGTACTGTCTGGGAGGAGATTCGGATCTGTGCAGCTCACACCTCCCCTTCCATCCTCTGCTCTTCGGACCATCTGACTTCAGCTGCTGCCTGCCTCTTCAGCTCTGGTCTCAGGACAGCTACAGCCTGCTTTTCAGCTCCATCTGCGGGACACAGGACCTGGGTGAGATTGCTCCATTTTATTGCTGTCTCCCTGTTTACTAGCTCCTTTGTCCGACCCCAGACCCGAACCTCCTCCAAGACAGGCAGCCGCAGCCCTAGTCACCTACTACTCGTGTGGGCTGTAAGACCAAAATGTATGGTGGTTCCACTGAATCCGCCTGCTACACCACACGCAGCATTCCTTCTGTACCTGCTTCTCAGGATGCCCCCCTGGAACGTGCGTTATCCGACCCCCCCCCCCCCTACAGAGTGGGTTTCCTCCCTTTCCCAGTTGATCTCCGATCTGGCTAGGGTCTCCAGCCTTCCCTGCACTTTACCCCCAGGGTTTCCTGCTCAGTTTCTCCTTACCCCCACTTCCAGCTCTCACAAGCCCCCAAAGTGTTTTCTTCAGGCTCTTCCCTGAGCCACGCAATCGGGATAGACACTCTTCCCGTAGATCTCAGTCCTCTACCCCAGCTCACCAACAGCGCCCCCGCTCTAGGGGCCGCTCCCCCGGTGATCATCCCAGGTCTCCAACTCACCGTTCCAGATCCAATACGCCGCAGTCTAAGGCAACCTCCGCATGCTCCCACTCTCCAGGGGAATTAGCGGATGACGTGTCTGACACCACCTCGGATGAAGAGGAACACTCTGCCGTGTCTGATATGGTGGACAGTTTGATGTTTCATCTAGATCCGGAAGTTTCTTTTCGCCGCTCTCGTTGTTCCCCCAAGGCTTTCAGCTCTCATGCTGAATTAGACGCGGCATGGAAGCATCCAGATAAACGGTTTCAAGGGACCAAGAAGATCCATGCTCCGTTTCCCTTCCCTCAGGATCTGATTTCCAAGTGGACGACGCCTCCGGCAGTTGATCCTCTGGTTTTGTGTCTGTCCACTGCCTCTGACCTTTTGATCATAGCTCTGTTCCGGTCCCAAAACTTCGAGAGCCTTAATTTCACTGTGCAGACTCTGTCCGCCTTCGGTTGAGTGATCAACCGAGAAAAGTCCCACCTTTCTCCCACTCAGTCCCTTGTCTTTCTGGGTCTCCTTTTCGACATTGCGGCTGCCGTGTTCGTCTTCCTCAGGACAAGCGGCCCTTCCTTTCGGAGGGTGTCCGTCAGCTACGGCGCCCCTCTCCTGTTCCGATTAGCTTCTGCATGGAGGTGCTGGGCTGGATGGTGGTGGCCATGGAGGCGGTTCCTTTTGCCTTGTTCCGCTGTCTCCCTCTCCAGCTGGCCATCTTGGCCTGATGGGACAAGTTGCAGTCCACTCTGGATTGCTGGATTCTTCTGCCCCCTTCAGTTCGTCATTCTCTTCTGTGGTGGCTCCACTCTCCCCTCCTTCTCTGGGGGCTGTCGTTTCTTCCCCTCCACTGGCAGGTCATCACGACCGATGCGAGTTTCCTCGGTTGAGGAGGTGTGTTTAGGGACCTGACGGTCCAGGGTCGCTGGTCATTTCAGGAGACTCTCCTCCCCATCAGTCTTCTGGAGATCCATGCCATTTTTCGTCCTGTTCGAGTCCAATCGGACAACGCCACGGCGGTGGCTTACATCAATCGCCAGGGTGGCACGAGCAGCCGCTCAGCGATGGAGGTCTCAAAGATTCTGCTCTGGGCATACTCGAGTGCCTGCTCTCTCCGCGATTCTGGGTGTGGAGAATTGGGAAGCAAACTTTCTCAGCTGCTCCTCCTCAGATCCGGGGGAGTGGTCTCTCCATCCGGAGGCGTTCGTGCAGATCTGCGCTCTGTGGGGGACAGCGGATGTGGATCTCATCGCATCTCGCCACAACACACAGGTTCCCTGCTTTGTAGCAAAGTCACGCGACCCTCTGGTGGTGGATGCGCTCGTAATTCCATGGTCGTCCTTCAGTCTTTCCTAACTCTTTTCCCCTTTGCCTCTCCTGCCCAGGGTTCTGAGGAAACTCAAGGGGGAGGGCGTTCCCGCCATTCTGGTGGCCCCAGACTGGGCCGGATGTGCGTGGTACGCCAACGTAATTTGGCTAGTCGCCGACATACCTCTGCATCTTCCTGCTCTCCTATGGTCCTCTCTGCCACCCCAATTTACTGTAGCTGCATTTGACGGTGTGGCGGTTGAAACCGTGGTTCTGATGGCTCAGCGGTTTTCTTCGCTCGTAAACCTTCCTCCGCTAGGATTTACCACCGCACTTGGCGGGTCTATTTTTAGGTGGTGTGAGGCTCAGTCTGTCTCTCCGGTTATCTTTTCCTTTCTGCGCCTCCTTGCCTTCTTGCAATCCGGTCTGGATCAGCGTTTGGCGCTCAGCTCCCTTAAACGTCAAGTTTCGGCTGTTTCTATTCTTTCAACGGCTGTTGGTTTCAAACCCTCACGTCCGTACCTTCCTACAGGGCGTGGCCCATGCGGCTCTGCCGTACCAGTCTCCCACCCCTCCTTGGGATCTCAACCTGGTGCTCGGTGCTTTGAAGGAAGCTCCGTTTGAACCTCTTCGGGACGCTTCCCTTCGCGTTCTTTCCTGGAAGATCGCCTTCCTCTTCGCCATTACCTCCATTAGAAGGGTCTCTGAACAAGGTCCCAGGACAAGGTTGTTTTTCATCCACCTCCCTCCTTCTTGCCCAAGGTGGTCTCCTCCTTTCACATGAACGAGGAGATCGTTCTTCCTTCCTTCTGTCCAGGTCCATCCAACGCCAAGGAGCGTTCCCTCCATTGTCTGGATGTGGTTCACGCTGTCCGGATCTATCTTTCCATCACCTCCTCTTCCCGGCAGGGTGAAGCTTTCTTTGTGATTCCGGAGGGTCTTCGCAAGGCTCTTCCGGCTTCCAAGGCGACCATTTCGCGGTGGATCAATTCCGCCAGGCTTCTTGGGCTCTACACAATAGGGCTTCGGCCTTGCAAGGCGGCCACTTGGTCATCTTTGCACACCTTCTCTAGATTCTACCAGGATATATACACACACACACACACACGTGTATATGTATATATTTATTTAAAAAAAAAAATTTGACTTCCCTACAATAGCTCCACATAGTGTCTAGTGCCCAAAACATGCAATATGCAGTACCAAGTTTTGGACACTAGGGAGAGCTGTTGTACAACTTTAAAAAATATATTTTATTTTGAGAAAACGAAAGTGAAAGTAAAGCATGCCGTCGGGCACTGCGCCGGCAGCTCCGGACAGTTAAGGGACACCGGGGGAAGGGGGACACTGGGGTCTCCTAGCAGAGCAGTGTGTGTCCCGATCCCCGTGATCGGGACACACACACCACGCTGCTTAGGATTTTTATGTGCGAAACGCTGCCATCAGCTAGTCAGATTTGACTAGCTGAAAGGAGCGATCGCTGTGAGGGGGGGGGGCGACTAAACCCCCCTAGGTTCCGAGGCAAGATGGCTGACTATCAGTGATAGCCACCATCTTACCGGGCACAGCACTGCACTTTTAGTGGCGGCCAATATAATACATGACGTACATGTACGTCATGGGTAGGGAAAACCTTCCATGACGTACATGTATGTCATAGGTCGAGAAAAGGTTAAAATTGTCCCCTTCTGACCCCTATAACTTTTTTATTTTTCCGAATATGGGGTGGTATGAGGGCTCTTTTTTTTTTTTTTCTTTTTTTTTTTTTTGTGCCGTGATCTGAAGTTTTTATCAGTACCATAATTGTTTTGATGGGATTTTTTTATGGTATAGAAAGTGACCAATATACGCAATTTTGGACTTTGGCATTTTTTTACTTTACATTTTTATAGTTTGGACATTTACGCACGCGGCTATACTGCATATGTTTATTTTTGTTTACATATATTTTTTTTATGGGAACAGGGGTGTCATTCAAACTTTTATTCAGGAAGGGGTTAATTTACATTTATTTAACTTTTTTTTTATTTATTTTTTGTAGCCACCATAGGGGACTATTACATGCAATCCTTGGATTGCATACAATGATCAGTGTAATCTGTGCTCGATTGCTCCAGCATGGATCTCAGACTTAGAGCAATGGAGCGATGATCTGACAGCGAGGAGCAAGGTAATGCGCCTCCCGTTGTCTTCTCAGCTGTTCGGGATGCCGCGATCTCACAGCTCCGCTGAACTAACTGGCAGTATTTTCTCCCGATTTTAGATGCCACGATCAACTTAAAGGGTTCATACCGGACATCAGCCCGATTGGCGATGTCCGGCATCAGCCGCGGGTCCTGGTTGCTGATAGCAACTGGGACCCAGCAGGTATGAAGCGCCCTCAGCTCCTGAGCACGCTTTACATAACTGGAGCCGGACACGAGCGTAAATATACGCTTGTGGTCGTTAAAGGGTTAAAAACTTTTAAAAAAATAAAATAAAAACAAGTTTGACATGTTGCTCAGACAAGTCAAAAGTTGTTGATCGCAGTGGGTGTCACTCTTGAAACTTTCTGCAATCGTGTGTTATAAGCTGAGAAAACGGGCAGCCGGCTGGTCGATCTGACCTTTTCTCTGCATAGAAGTCTATGCAGAGAAAAGGTCAGATTTGCCAGCCAGTAAGTGAAGCACAATGCCACCCGCTTCCTCAGCTTATATCTCATGATCACAGCGGGTCTCAGGAGTGACACCAGGTGCAATCAACAACTTATGACATGTCAGGGCAATATGTCAAAAATTGTTTGTAATGATAGTAAAACTTTTTGTGTTGCACAGCGGGATCACATGCTCTGTGGCATTTTATAGGGTGCCAGAACTGGCTTCCAGCTGAATGAGGAGTGAATACATATTGGGGGCACTCGATTAAAGTCCCTTAAAAGATGCTTATTGTTGCTCTGCAAAATTCATATGAAATCAAGAATGTGTATTAAAAAAAAATAAAAAACATAAAAAAAAGCCCAAAAGTAATATTATCTAATCTAAATATGGTTTTAGCTGGGATTCATCTTCTGATGTGTTTTTTGTTTTGTTCTTTTGTGTGTGATATTGTTGTAAACATTAGTTTAAAAAATAACTTTCACAATCTGATTTTGTATATTATTTTTTTTAGAACTCATGGACTTCAAAACAAGAAGAGTCGCTGCTTTCCGGAAAAATCTAGTAGAGCTTGCTGAGCTAGAACTTAAGCACGCCAAGGTATTCTGTGATTTATATGATTTTTCCATTTCCTTCTGTTGTGCCTTAACGCCCCAATAACCCCCCCCCCCCCCTTGCACTTCCGTAAGACCCTTATAATTGTTGCTATGGTAAAACTCTGGGAAATATGCCAAGCTACACAGCACTGAGAAGGATTCTTGTCCAGAAAAACCTTCTGCTCATTCTGGTAAGGGTGACGTATTCCCTCTGCAGGACAGTCATTCAGTTGTTTTTACTTTCTACTTGGAATTCTTTTACGTATTTAACCCCTTGCCGCAAAATGCCGTTTATAAATGGCACTACGGCAGGGTTATGATGCAAGCTCAGGAGCTGAGCTCGCATCATACCCACATGGTCCCGGCTGCTATCAGCAGCTAGGACCCGTGGCTAAACCGGACATCGCTGTTAAGGCAGATATCCGCATTAAAGGAGATATCCAGTGCTGAAAAACGTATCCCCTATCCTAAGGATAGGGGATAAGTTTCAGATTGCAGGGGGTCTGACCGCTGGGGGCCCCCGCGATCTCCTGTACAGGGCCCTGGCAGCCCGCGAGAAGGTGCGTGTTGACCAACGCACGAAGCGGCAGCTGACACGCCCCCTCCATACAACTCTATGGCAGAGCCGGAGTGCTGCCTTCGGAAATCTCCAGCTCTGCCATAGCGATGTATTGAGGGGGCGTGTCAGCCGCCGCTTCGTGCTGTGATTGACACCCACTATCTGGCCAGTGAGCCAGGGCCCCGTACAGGAGATCACGGGGGGCCCGAGCGGTCAGACCCCCTGCAATCTGAAACTTATTTCCTATCCTTAGGATAGGGGATAAATTTTTCAGCACTGGTCTACCCCTTTAACTCTTTAGACGCGGCAATCAAAGTTGATCGCTGCGTCTCAAGTGAAAGCTTCCCGGCAGCTCAGCTGTACGGTAACGGGGAGGATCCCTACCTGCCTCCTCGTTGTCCAGGCAGGAGCAGTCAAGTATTGATAACACTGATACCGATAAAACTTCAGGTCACAATGCAAAAAATGAGCCCTCATGCCGCCCCCGTACAAGGAAAACGAAAAAAAATTTATAGGGGTCAGAAGATGACAATTTTAAATGTATTCATTTTCCTGCATGTAGTTATGATTTTTCCAAGAAGTACGACAAAATCAAACCTATATAAGTAGAGAATAAAGAGAAGGTGTCGTTTTTACCGAAAAATTTACTGCGTAGAAACGGAAGTCCCCAAAAGTTACAAAATGGCGTTTTTTTCTTCAATTTTGTCGCACAATGATTTTTTTTTTTTTTTTGTTTCGCCGTCGATTTTTGGGTAAAATGACTGATGTCATTACAAAGTAGAATTGATGGCGCAAAAAATAAACCATCATATGGATTTTTAGGTGCAAAATTGAAAGGGTTATGATTTTTAAAAGGTAAAGAGGAAAAAACAAAAGTGCAAGAATGGAAAAACGCTCAGTCCTTAAGGGGTTAAAGTACATTTCTGAAGCAACCAAACAAAGCTGAAAGTATCTTTCTATTCTTCATACACGATATATTTCTTGCAGAATTTTAAGAAACTCTTTCAACTTGGTCATACAGTTCAGATAAATGTTGTCTTTAGCTGGACTCGGTGCCAATCGAATTGTCCTAATTCTCCCACAATAGATTTTTGATGGAAAGAAGGATCAGACATGTTGCATTTCAACCTGCCTGATCCTTTTAGTTCAGTGTTTTCCAAACATTATGGGGGGTGGTATTCATCAATTTTGCCTGTTGACAGTTTCTTTTTACCCTTTTTTTTCACTTTGGTTTTCGTGGACGTGCATCAAATTTATCATTTGGTGCAAGTTGTTAGTCATTTTGGCTCAAATGTTGAAATCAGCTGTTCACAGCGTCTTTTACACAGAACTTACCACCACAGAGGACGCGTATTTTACCCCTTGTGCAGCCATTTCGGAGTCCCTCCTCCAGTATATCAGCAAGCGACAGGAGTTATTTTCTTTTGTGGGGCTTATAGCCACCATGTGAAATGGATTTTATTTTCAACTTGGGTATTTTTTATTTTTTTTGTTTACTTTTAGTGCAGTGGTCTTCAACCTGCAGACCTCCAGATGTTGCAAAACTACAATTCCCAGCATGCCCGGACAGCCGCTGGCTGTCCGGGCATGCTGGGAGTTGTAGTTTTGCAACATCTGGAGGTCCGCAGGTTGGAGACCACTGCTTTAGTGCTTACCTTTCCTGAACCTGTGCGGCCATGTCCAACGGAGGGTGAAGGTTTCTCAGAGACGACTATGTCGCAGGATAGTATTGAGCAGCCCTGGAGGCGTCGCTGCTTTCACCCAAAAAAAATTTTTAATGTATTTTGACGCCTTTACATTTTCTGACATTGCTAAGTGTGTTTTCCATGTGCAAAATATCTTGGCGGGGATTTGCGCCAACAAAAAACGGGATTTGCGCCAAAGATCGATTGGCGCAAATGATGAATTACTGACTAAAGTTAAAATAACACACAGGACCGTGTGATTTTGAGAAAGTTGTAAAAATGACAGTGGAGACGATGTGCCAAACTTTGGCGCAAAAAGACACTGCGCCAAAGTATTGCGCCAAAGTTACGTGAAAAAAAAACCCCATATAAATCCTTTGATAAGTACCCCCCATGTCTCCAACTGATGCAAAACTTCAACTCCCAGCATGCCTGGACAGCCAAACACTGCTTTAGTTCTTGGGAGGATAATGCACTGGCAGAGGTGTCTGGCAACATTTAAGTTTCCCAGTATTCATTGATATCTTACAGATTAGAAGTATGTACCAAGGATCATTTCCATGCTGATTCTGTACTTAGGCTTGTCTCTTAGGCACTGCTTTACAATGTAGACTTATTTCACAGGTGGGGAACAAAAAATGAACCCCTCCTTGGTTAACACATAGTGACAGTCTATATGTTATTGCCTAGATGGGAAAGAAACTATGTGCATTTGTATAATCTTTATTACACAAGGCTGCAAGTGCCAACTGTGTTACCTTCAGAAACTATACCAATCAATGGGGCACAAGGTTGAGAATTTTAACAGCAAGTAAATAGCAAAGTGGATTATAATTACATAAGGAACAAAAAGTTTAGTTTGGTGACAGGTACCCTTTAAAGGGGTTCTCCGGTGCTTAGACATCTTATCCCCTATCCAAAGGATAGGGGATAAGATGCCTGATCGCGGGAGTTCTGCCGCTGGGGACCCCCGGGATCATGCACGCGGCACCCCGTTTGTAATCAGTCTCTGGAGCGTGTCCGCTCCGGGTCTGATTATCGGCGACCACGCGGCCGGCGGCGTGTGACGTCAAGCCTCCGCCCCCTCGTGTGACGTCACACTCCGCCCCTCAATGCAAGCCTACGGGAGGGGGGCATGATAGCTGTCACACGCCGCCGGCCGTGTGGTCGCCGATAATCGGACCGGAGCGGACGCGCTCCGGAGACTGATTACAAACGGGGTGCCGCGTGCAAGATCCCGGGGGTCCCCAGTGGCGGAACTCCCGCGTGTAAGCACCGGAGAACCCCTTTAAGGGATTACACTAAGCATGCATACAGTACCCTTTGGCTTCAGGTTTTTGTACTACCGGCTGCATCACACAACCATTGGCCATGTGTAGTGAGTTTCCTCCCGCTTGCAGCAGCTGTGATGTTACATACCGCTATATTTTGTTGAGTTGGTTGTTCGCTTACCTTATGTTTCCTTCTATTTGCAGGGAAATTTGCAGCTGCTACAGAGTTGCTTGGCCGTGTTAAATGGTAAACCATAATACACACTCCGTCCTAATAAGAGAGTAAACCAGACCCTCCTGTCGCCTCCAGGAGCTGCCACATTTCCCATGGATTGGTGCAATTGGCAATTCCCAGCTCCTGAGGATGACCCCCATACAGACATTGGGCTACCACCATGTTAGAAACAGCACTGTGCTGCAGAGCCCACACTTGGTGTATCCACATGTACCTTTTTATTTAGTCATTGTAGTACGTCACAGATACAATCTTCCTTTTTTTTGGATGAAATTAAGCAATTTTGAATGCTCTCCATGTAATGAATTGTATTACATAATGCCAACCTTATTTACCAATGTATGTTACTCTTGGATGATGTTCGACATTCACGGTTCGAATGGATGAAAAATGACCGTTAGATGTTCACGTCTTATACCTTGTCCGAGTTCCATGTAATGATTTTTGATGTTTAAGCCTCCGTTCTCTTGATTTACTGAACTCTATTTTTTTTGTATTAAACGTTTTCTTAGATATTTCAGAAGCGTTCCAGTTATCTTTTTCAGTTCATAACGCTAATGCATCAGTATGTATGCCTTAACTTGTAGACTTCTCAAATATTGTAAAATAAACTGTGAATCCAATGATTTATAATTGACATTGTCCTGGTGTTCTCTGAAGAAGAAATAAGGTGGATTTTAGTGACTCTACAAGCTGAGTACCCGGCGGTGCTCTGTTTTTCCTACCTAATCCTTGTGGGGGAGGAAAAACAACATAAGAGGAAGTACTTGTCCTCATATCCAGATATCCCCTCCTCATATCCCGACCTCATATCTCATCTTTATATCCTGTATTCAGGTGGGGCTGAGTTGTGATGAAGAAATTGTAGGCTGAAAATAGGAGGCGTGGTTTTGTGAAAGTAGGCATGACTTGCAAGCCGGTGTGAGGTGCAGAACTGCGCCCCATGCAATTTTACATTGGGCCCTCCCCTCAGCTGTCTGGGGATTTCCGAGCATACAGCGAGGGAAGGGGGAAGGCGGAGCTGTGCAGGACACAGTTCTGCACCTCCCTCACCCCGTACACAGCTCCATCCTTGCCCCTCCCTCAGAAGGAGGACGTAGATTTTCACAGCCCCGCTTCTGGATGTAGATTTTGACAGCTGTGAAAATCTGCGTCCAGGTGCCTGTGGGAATTCCTCTCCTGCCGAGGAGGTGTACAGCCCCCTGGATGTAGATTTGAACAATCGCTCAGTGACACAACCACAAGTAGAGATTTTTACACCTGGATGTAGATCTTCACAACTGTCAAAATCTCTGTCTAGGAGCGGGGCTGTGAGAATCTACATCCCTCCTCTCCTCCTGAGGGAGGGGCAAGGATGGATCGGTGTACGGGGCGAGGGAGGTGCAGAACTGCGTCCTGCACAGCTCCACCTTCCCCCTCCCCTCACTGTATGTGCGGAAATCTCCGGACAGCTGAGGGGAGAGGCCAACTTAAAAATGCATGGGACACATATCTGCACCTCACACCGGACCTATGCACAAAAGGGTAGAAAATAAAAGGGGTGTGGCTTTGCAAGAGGGGTGTGTCCGGACTGACGCACTCACCAGGAGATGCAGAGCTTGGAGTAAGGTAATCATATATGTTTATTTGACATAAAAGTAACGTGTACTAAGTTTCATCAAAATATCTCCAGCCATTTGGAAGTTATGCTGGAACTTACATTTCCCATAGACTTGTATAGGACTTTAAACAAAAATCCCGACCCTTGCAAATGGGGGTAGGTTAGGGTTAATTTATCTATCCTATGTTTGTAGTTGACATATAAGTAACATGTGTGCCAAGTTTTATCGAAATCTCTTCAGCGCTTTTAAAGTTATGCTGGAACATACATACACACATTGGGGGACATTTATGTTGGTTGGTGTAAGGTGGTAAAGATTTTACCCGTTTGATGTATTGTTTGCACAATTTTACCAAAAAGGCGCACAAAATTTTGCTCAATTATAGAAACCAGTGAACTGCAGAGATTGGATTAAAGAGTAGCTCCCACCATCCTTTTTTTTTTTTTTCTCTCCCTGCCTATTGCCCATCTATCCCTTACCCCCTCCCTGCCTTTAATTTTTTTTTTTTTTTACATATTAAAAATGCCTTTTGTCTGCCTGGTAGTGGGGAAACAACTGGAGGCACCCTGTATAGGTGAACACCATATCTGTGTTGGCCACACATCCCGCTCCCCACCGCGCAGCCCGCAACCCCCCCGGCCGCACCGCTCAACCCCCCCCCCCCCCCCTTAGTTCACCTATTCAGTGTACCTCAACCCACTCCCCCCCCCCCCCCCCCCCTTAGGTGAACACCGTGTGATGGCCGCACATCCCGCCCTGCCCGCAACCCCCCCCCCCGGCATAATATTTTACCTGTCCCCGGGAGCTGGGGCCGGTGTGTGAGGCCAGGGAGCCTGCGTGCATCCTCTTCCTTCAAAGCACTCGCTCCCGCCTATCTGATTGACAGGCAGGGAGCGAGCGCAGCCTGACTGAATTTGGACCGATGCCCAGCCGGCATCGGTCCGAATTCAAGCGTGACGTCACGCCAGGCTGCTGCCGGCCACTAGGAGGGAGACCCCTAGTGGCCGGTTTTTAAATGTAAATTAAACCATTTTAATGAAAAAATTAATTAAAAAAAAAAAGTATATTAGAGATATGTTGTAGTACATAAGTGCAACAACATATCAAAAAAAAAATTGGTGACAGTGCCCATTCAAGCTTTGTGCTCTGGCATCTGACACTTGTACGTGTCCTTTTAGGTGGTGTAGGTTTGCGCAAAAAAAGATTTTCAAAAATGTATTTGTGCAAATAATAAATACAGCTCCACTGCAAAAAGTGGTGTACGGTGCATCAAACAGTAAACAACGTTTTGAAAGATGTTCTACCGAAAATTGTGCAAAATTTAGAACATTGAAGTGGTGTAAAGCCAATGATAAATGTCCCCCATTGAGTTTTAAATATATAGTTAGAGGCAGTGTTCCCCAACCTGGGTATGATGGGAGTTGTAGTTTTGCTTCACCAGGTTAGGTTACACTGAAATTAAATATAACAGTGGTCTCCAAACTGTGGACCTCCAGATGTTGCAAAACTACAACTCCCAGGATGCCCGGACAGCCAACGGCTGTCCGGGCATGCTGAGAGTTGTAGTTTTGCAACATCTGGAGATCCAGTTTGGAGACCACTAAAATATAAGATGCCTGTAGATGTAAGTTCTAATAAATGGACATCATGGTAATACCATGATGGGTTTGCCACAGTTTCTGAAACCGTGAAAAAAAAAAAATAAATGAATCCGAAACTTCTGCAAAAAATGCATTGGCAATACTGTGGATTTTGCGCAGCATTTTTGCACTGCCACTCCATTTATTGTCTTTGGGACTCCCAAAGGTAGCCATGTAGAGTGTTATGTTATCTCTGGCAGCCCTTATTAAAAGGGTTATCGAGGAATAGACAAACAGAGCTAATTTCTTTTAAAAACAGCACCACACCTATCATCAGGTTGTGTGTTTTATTACAACTTAGCTCCATTTGCCTTAATAAGAACTGAGCTGCAATACCACACACAACCTGAGGGCAGGTGTGGTGCTGTTTTTCTAATCATGGATAACCCCTTAAGGACTGAGCCCTTTTTTACCTTAAGGACTGAGCCCTTTTTCGCAATTCTGACCACCGTCGCTTTACAAATTAATAACACGAAAACTCTTTTACCGAATATTCTGAGATAGTTTTTTTCGTGACATATTCTACTTTATTTTGGTGGTAAATTTTCGGCGTTACTTGCATCCTTTTTTGGTGAAAAATCCCAAAATGTCATTTTTCTAACTTTGAAGCTCTCTACTTGTAAGGAAAATGGATATTCCCAATAAATGTTATTTTTCTTCACAAATACAATATGTCCACTTTATGTTGGCATGATAAAATGGACATATTTTTGCTTTTTGAAAAAATTAGAGGGCTTCAAAGTAGAGCCGCAATTTTCAAAAATTTCATGAAAATTGCTCAATCTGAAGGGACAGATGTTACAGAACTACAACTCCCAGCATGCCTGGGCAGTCCAGTTTGGGCACCTCTGTAACAGTGGTCTCCAAACTGTGACCCTCCATATGTTGCAAAACTACAACTCCCAGCATGCCCAGACAGCCTTTGGCTGTCTGGGCATGCTGGGAGTTGCAGTTTGGCCTTCCTAGTGGTTGCCCCAGTAAAGATCACTTTACTTTCACTTTCAATCCCCCCCCCCCCCCTCAGGCATCTTCTCCTCCAGGCACCGGCCTCCATCTTCTGTCCATGTTCCCCTCGACATCCAGGGGTGGGCAGAACGGGGGGTTTCCATGGCAACCCACTGTCCTGCTCTGCCATTGGTCAGAATCAGTTATGACCAATGGCAGGGGATAGGAGGAGATTGCAGCACTGCGACCTCACTCCTAGCCCTCAGGATGATCGGGGCTGTCCCTGACAGCTCCGATCATCGCTATTTTCCGGGTGATCGGGTCACCAGAGACCCGATCAGCCCAGAATAGCAGAAAATCGCATGTCTGAATTGACATGCGATTTTCTGCGATCGCCAACATATGGGGGGGTCTCAGGACCCCCCTGGGCGATGTGCCGGGATGCCTGCTGAATGATTTCAGCAGGCATTCCGGTCCGGTCCCCAACCGGCTAGCGGAGGGGACCGGAATTCCCACGCCGTATGCATACGCCCCACGTCCTTAAGGACTCGGGATGCAGGGCGTATGCATACGCCCGGCGTCCTGAACAGGTTAAGGACACAGCCAATTATTATATATATTTATTTTATTTTTTTTTTGCATTTTTCCTTCTCGCCTTGTAAAAAATATTTTAGATTCTTTTAAAACTCTTCTATGAATGGCGTTGCTCATTCTTCAGGCGGAAATACTCGCGGAACACAATTGCAGTCTTTTTGGAGACTGCAGTGTCCGCACGGTCCTAGCACCATCTGATTCAGTCTGCGCTGGCCGCACTCGGAATCTCGGAATGCATGCTCTGCTCGACCGTAAATGCAGAGGTTGGGAAAGCCCCTGTCAGACATCTTTGATGACTTAACCCTCTTTGATATTGCCGTCAGGCTCCGCTATATGGAGCTCCGTCGCCAATTCTATCAAAACAATGGGAGTTCATGCACTATTCCCCCCCCCCCCACTTTGGTAAACTACACATTCCCCGATGGACCCCATTTAAGTCAGTGGGATTTGTCGTGACCCGTGGAAGAAATGTCAGAATTATTAAAATGTGATGTTTGTGATCCCTTACAGTGAACAGTGTATACATAAAAAATAAAATACCAAACGTCAAAATAGCTGATTGGTCGAATTATATATCAGCGAAAAATGTCATAAAATGCAATTAAAAAGTCCCATCTAAAAACTAGTGATCAGTGAGCAAAAAAATGAGCCCTTATCCATCCCCGTATATGGAAAAATAAGTGTTAAAAGAGAATTTTAAGCATTGTAATTTTCTTACAAAAAGTTATAATTTTTTAACCCCTTAAAGGACACAGAATAGGGGATAAGTGTCTGATCGTGGGGGGTCCGATCTCCCAAATGGGGCCCCTGCATTGCCGCGCTCTGCGCCAGCTAATGTGCGTAGCGTTGACCTCTATGGGAGAGGCAGGGAGGCACAAACACTGCATCCCTGCCTTTCCCATAGAACTACATGGAGGAGGCGTGTCGGCCGCAGCGTCATGCTGTGCAGGAGATCGTCCCGGCATTCAGACCCCCCCCCGCGATCAAACACTTCCCCCTATCCTGCGGATATGTGATAAGTTGTTTTTGCTGCAGATTTCCTTTAACCTCTTGGGAACGAAGCCCATTTTAACTTTGAAGCTCTCTGCTTGTAAGGAAAATAGACATTCCTAATAAATTATATATTGATTCACATATACAATATGTCTACTTTATGTTTGCATTATAAAGTTGACATGTTTTTACTTTTTGAAGACATCAGAGGGCTTCACAGTTCAGCAGCAATTTTCCAAATTTTTCATTTTCTCAAGGGGTAATAGGGAAAAAAAGCCCCCCAAAATTTGTAACCCCATTTCTCTTGAGTAAGGAAATACCTCATATGTGGATGTAAAGTGCTCTCTGGGTGCACTAGAGGGCTCAGAAGGGAAGGAGCGACATTGGGCTTTTGGAGAGCGAATTTTACTGAAATGGTTTTTGGGGGTCATGTCCCATTTAGGAAGCCCCCTTTGTGCCATTGGGCTTTTGGAGAGAGAATTTGGTTGGAATAGAAGTCAGGGGCCATGTGCGTTTACAAAGCCCCCGTGCTACCAGAACAGTGGACCCCCACATGTGACCCTATTTCAGAAACTACACCCCTCACGGAATGTAATAAGGGGTGCTGTGAGCATTTACACCCCACTGGCGTATGACAGATCTTTGGAACAGTAGGCTGGGCAAATGAAAAATTTTATTTTTCATTTTTATGGATCACTGTTCAAAAAATCTGTCAGACACCTGTTGGGTGTAAATGCTCACTGTACCCTTATTACATTACATGAGGGGTTTAGTTTCCAAAATAGGGTCACATGTTGGGGGGTCCACTGTTCTGGCACCAGGGGGGCTTTGTAAACATACATGGCCTTCAATTCCAGCCAAATTCTCTCTCCAAAAAACAAATGTTGCTCCTTCCCTTCTGAGCGCTGTAGTTCACCCACAGAGCACTTTACATCCACAGTATTTCCTGACTGTAATTGGATTACAAATTTTGGGGGGCTTTTTTTTAACGAAAATTCGTCAAACACCTGTGGGGTGTTAAGGCTCACTATCTGGTTACATTCCGTGAGGGGTGTAGTTTCCAAAATAGGGTCACATGTGGGTATTTATTTTTTGCATTTATGTCAGAACCGCTGTAACTATCAGCCACCCCTGTGCAAATCACCAAATGTACATAGTGCGCTCTCACTCCTGAGCCATGTTGTGCACCCACATATGGGGTATTTCCATACTCAGGAGAAATTGCGTTAAAAATTTTGGGGGTCTTTTTTTCCTTTTACCTCTTGTGAAAATGAAAAGTATGGAGCAACACCAGCATGTTAGTGTAAATTTTTATTTTTTTACACTAACAGGCTGGTGTAGCCCCCAACTTTTCCTTGTCATACCGGGTAAAAGGAGAAAAAGACCCCCAAAATTTCTAACACAATGTCTCCCGAATAGGGAAATACCCAATATGTGGCCCTAAACTATTGCTTTGAAATACGACAGGACTCCAAAGTGAGAGTGCGCCATGCGCATTTGAGGCCCAAATTCTCAAGGATTTGCATGGGGACAGACCCGGATGCAAGCATTACACTTGCCTCTGCCGCCAAATTACGCTACGGCAGTATTTCCCAAACAGGGTGCCTCCAGCTGTTGCAATACTCCCAGCATGCCTGGACAGTCAATGGCTGTCCGGCAATACTTGCAGTTGTTATTTTGCAACAGCTGGAGGCTCCATCTGTACAAGGCGTTTTTCATTTTTATTTGGGGGGACAGTGTAAGGGGGTGTAGTGTTTTACTTTTTATTTTGTGTACTGTCATGTTTTTAGAGTACATGCACACGGTCGGGTTCACAGCAAGTTTCTTGCTGGGAGTCTGAGCTGCAGCAGAAAATTTTCCGCAGCTCAAACCTGAAGCGGGAAACTCACTGTAAATCCCTGCCTGTGTGAATGTACCCTGTACTTTTTTGGAGAGTGTGTGTGTGGGGTGGGGTTTGCAAAACTACAACTCCCAGCACAGACTGACAGACCGTGCATGCTGGCAGTTGTAGTTTTGCCCCAGCTGAAGGTAGGTTACAGACTAATTCAGCGTTTCCCCACCATTGTGCCTCCATCTGTTGCAAAACTACAACTCCCAGCATGCCCTGACTGTCCAAGCATGCTGAGAGTTGTAGTTCTGCAACACCTGAAGGTCCAGATGTTACAGAACTACAACTCCCAGCATGCCTTTGGCTGTCTGGGCATGCTGAGAGTAGTAGTTTTGCAACATCTGGAGTGCCACAGTTTGGAGACCACGGCACAGGGGTCTCAAAACTGTGGACCTCCAGATGTTGCAAAACTACAACTCCTAGCATGCCCAGACAGCCAAAGGCTTTCTGGGCATGCTGGAGTTGTAGTTTTGATAACTTTTACAAGGCCGCAGTGAAGATCACTCACCACTCTCCACCGTTGCGCCGCACCCATCACAGCCGCAGCTCCTGATCACAGCTGCCCCGCCACAGCCCCTGATCGCCAGTAAGCAGCTCCTGCAGCCCCCGCCACCCCCGGACACCGGCTCTCAACTTTAACCTGCCCCCCTCCTGCTATTGGTCAGTCAGTCCTGACCGACCAATGGCAGGGGATAGGAGTAGGTGGCAACCCTGCCATCTCGCTCCTATCCTTCATGGTGATCGGGCTATCTCTAACAGCCCCGATCACCTGTATTTTCCGGGCGATCGGGTTACCAGAGACCCGATCAGCCTGGAAAAGCCATGATTTGCCGGTCTCAGGACCCCCCAAGGCAATGTGCCAGGAAGGCTGCTGATAGATATCAGCAGTCATCCCGTTCCGATCACCGCCCTCCCTGTGTGCGGCAGTGACCGGAATTCCCACAGGCGTACAGGTACGCCCTTGGTCCTTAAGTACCAGGGAGCAAAGGCGCCCTTTGTCCCTAACAGGTTAAGGACAATGGGGGAGATTTATCAAAACCTGTGCAGAAGAAAAGTAGACCAGTTGCCCATAGCAACCAATCAGATCGCTTCTTTCAATTTGCAGAGGCCTTGTTAAAAGAAGCGATCTGATTGGTTTCTCATGGCAAGGTTTTGCAGGTTTTGATAAATTTCCCCCAATGGACGGATATATTTACATCCATTGTCTGCATTGTTATATGAAGCACACTTCATACCCAGTGGGTATTAGCAACCAGGACCCGCGGCTAATGGCAGACATCGCCAATAGGGCTTATGTCCAGTATTAACCCTTTAATAGTTGATTGCGGCATCCAAAACTGAAGAAAAGCAATTCCAGCTAGCTCAGCTGAGAGGACGGCAGAAGGGCCTTTACCTGCCTCCTCGCCATCCGGTAATCCAAAGCTCCAGTCAGCCAGTCAGCCATGGCATAACATTGATCAGTGTTATTGGTGCTCCACCAATAACACTGATCAATGTTATGCTATTGCATGTAATAGTCCCCTATGGGGAGTAAAAAAAATAGTGTCAAAAAGTAAAAAAAAAATAAATAAATAAATAAAAGTTAATAAATGTGATTTAACCCCTTCCCTAATAAAAGTTTGAATACCACCCCCCCACCACCACCACCCCTTTTCCCATAAAAAAAATATATACGTAAATAAAAATAAACATGTGGAATTGCCACGTGCGTAAATGTCCGAAAAATAAAAAATTTACATTAATTAAACCGCACGGTCAATGGCGTATACGTAAAAAAAAAAAAAAAACAAAGTCCAGAATTGCGTATTTTTGGTCATGATAAGTATGGTACTGATAAAAACTACAGATCACGGTGCAAAAAAATGATCCCTCATACATACCTGTATACAGAAAAATTTTAAAGTTATAAGAGGACATTTTTAAACATACTAATTTTAAAACCTAGATAAGTTGGGTATCATTTTAATGGTATTGACCTACAGAATAAAGATAATGTGGTGAGGGTGCGATGAAGGGCAGATGTTATTACACTAGGGGCAGATGGCAGATTAACCCCTTGTGTTCATGATGCCAGGGCATGGTTATCCTCTACACCACCCGAGGTATGGCTGCTACTTCCTGGGCCAGGCACAGGGCAAATAATCACTCTGATGCAAGGTTACGGAACAGCAGCTTTACTGAGGCAGACAGATGTTATAGTCTTTACAGCTCAGTTGGGCCCAAGGAGATGTCCAATGACCTTAGGAGACTTGCGGGCTCGCTAAGACTTCTAGTGGACTTAATTATGCAATCCCACGCTGACTTTAGCAGGCTTGATAGACTTGACTGACTAGACTTCTCCCCTGTGGTTGCTTACCAGGTTTTGACTTTCACCTGAAGGGGTTCACTGATGATGGAAGCGTGGCTGCGTGGTTAGCCCTTGGTCTCCCTTAGGACACCAGACACTCTCAGGTCTTGACTGTACTGTAGCTCAGCAAGGTCTAAACTGAAACTAAACTAGCTCCTGCCAAGTATATAAGGGAGCAATGTGGAGGGGTCCCATAGGTCACCCACAAGTCACCTGGCCACTGACACCTTCCCTGGTTACACGACTTAACAACAGGACTTAAAGACATACAGTCATGGCCGTAAATGTTGGCACCCCTGACATTTTTCTAGATGATGAAGTATTTCTCACAGAAAAGGATTGCAGTAACACATGTTTTGCTATACACACGTTTATTCCCTTTGTGTGTATTGGGACTAAACCAAAAAAGGAGGAAAAAGGCAAATTGGACAAAATGTCACCAAACTCCAAAAATGGGCTGGACAAAATTATTGGCACCCTTAACTTAGTATTTGGTTGCGCAACCTTTGGAAAAAAATAACTGAAATCAGTTGCTTCCTATAACCATCAACCACCTCTCAGCCGGAATGTTGGACCACTCTTCCATTGCAAACTGCTCCAGGTCTCTCTTATTGGAAGGCGCCTTTTCCCAACAGCAATTTAAAGATCTCTCCACAGGTGTTCAATGGGATTTAGATCTGGACTCATTGTTGCCACTTCAGAACTCTCCAGCTCTTTGTTGCCATCCCTTTCTGGGTTCTTTTTGACGTATGTTTGGGGTCATTGTTCTGCTGGAAGACCCAAGATCTCAGACGCAAACCCAGCTTTCTGACACTGGGCTGTACAGTGTGACCCAAAATCCATTGGTAATCCTAAGATTTCATGATGCCTTGCATACATTCAAGGCACCCAGTGCCAGAGGCAACAAAACAACCCCAAAACATAATAGGAACCTCCACCATATTTCACTGTAGGTACTGTGTTCTTTTCTTTGTAGGCCTCATTCTGTTTCCGGTCAACAGTAGAATGATGTGCTTTACCAAAAAGCTCAATCTTGGTCTTATCTGTCCACAAGATGTTTTCCCAGAAGGATTTTGGCTTACTCAAGTTCATTTTGGCAAAATTTAGTCTTGCTTTTTTATGTCTCTTTGTCAGCAGTGGGGTCCTCCTGGGTCTCCTGCCATAGCATTTCATTTGATTTAAATTTCAATGGATTGTTTATGCTGACACTAATGCTCCCTGAGCCTGCAGGACAGCTTGAATATCTTTGGAACTTGTTTGGGGCTGCTTATCCCCCATCCGGACTATCCTGCGTTGACACTTCCATAAATTTTTCTCTACCATCCACGCCCAGAGAGATTAGCTACAGTGCCATGGGTTACAAACTTCTTGATAATGTTGCGCACTGTGGGCAAGGGCAAATCTAGATATCAAGTCCACAGACTATTCTCTTATCCTCTTTCTGTTTTCCATGCTTAGTGTGGCACACACAGACACACAATGCAAAGACTAAGTGAACTTCTCTCCTTTTTATCTGCTTTCAGGTGTGATTTTAATATTGCCCACACCTTTTACTTGCCCCAGGTGAGTTTAAAGAAGCATCACATGCTTGAAACAATCTTATTTTTCACAATTTTGAAAGGGTGCCAATAATTTTGTCCAGCCTATTTTTGGAGTTTGGTGTGACATTATGTCCAATTTGCTTTTTTTCCCCTCACTTTTTTGGTTTAGTTCCAATACATACAAAGGGAATAAACGTGTATAGCAAAACATGTGTTACTGCAATCCTAAGAGACTCTCTCCTAGGACTGTATCCACCTTTTCCAGCCCACCGGAGCACCTGAAAGCTGAACTAATTGATGCAGGCTAAAGTCATCAACTGCCGAGCCGAGAAGTTCGTGACGAATCGAATCACTGTAAGTTCGCTCATCTCTAGTGACATTTACGGCGATGACTGTATTCCCTTAAATACAACACATTACCATTTAGATAACCACAGTGTGACAAGAGTCCTGAGGAGTATGGGGACTTGGACTGAGTCCACCTGAAAGGACCAAACTGTGTACAGAAGGGCCACTTCTGTACTGGGCCACCTCAGATAAGGTGTCATTTTTACCAAAAAGTGCACTGTGTAGAATCGGAAGCACCCACAATTTACAAAATGGCGTTTTGGTTTGTTTTTTTCAATTTTGGCCCACAAATAATTTTTGGGGTTTTGCTGTAGATTTTGTGGTAAAATAAGTGATGTCATTACAAAGTAAAATTGGTGGCACCAAAAACAAGCCCTCATATGGGTGTGTGGTTATTGTGGTGGCCCAGCACAGGAGTTACACCCCTGTACCCTTGCTGTCCTGTCTTGCGGACTCTATTGCAGTGTCCAGAGTCCCCCCTTAAAGGGGTACTCTGGCGCTAAGACGTCTTATCACCTATCCAAAGGATAGGGGATAAGATGCCTGATTGCGGGGGACCCCCATGATTTTCCACGCCGCACCCTGTTAGAATCAGCCCCCGGAGCGTGCTCGCTCCGGGTCTGATTACTGGCGATCACGGGGACGAAGCATAGTGAAGTCACGGCTCTGTCCCCGTGTGACATAACGCCCCTCCCCCTCAATGCAAGCCTATGGAGGGGGCATGGCAGCTGTCATGCCCCCTCCATAGGCTTGCATTGAGGGGGCGGAGCCGTGACGTCACTATGCTCCGTCCCTGTGATCGCCAGTAATCAGACCCGGAGTGAGCACGCTCCGGGGGCTGATTCTAACCGGGTGCGGCGTGGAAGATCACGGGGGTCCCCAGCAGCGGGACCCCCGCGATCAGGCATCATGTCCCCTATCCAAAGGATAAGATGTCTTAGCGCCGGAGTACCCCTTTAAGCTGTGTATTATAAATGGTTAATTATACCTTGTGTTATCTATTGCATTGTCTGTATGTTGTTGCTAAGTGTTGTAACCAAGGAAGGTACCAGTGATCAGATGACTTGTGGGTGACCTATAGGACCAGAGTCTCCCCCTTATAAACCCTGGGAGGCGCTAGCTAGTTTTATCTGAGCTAAAGTAAAGTCAAGACCTGGAGAGAGTGTCTGGTGTCCTGAGGAGACCCAAGGCCGACCATGCAGCCACACTTCTACCAACCAAGTGCCCCACAGGTGAACGTCAAAACCTGGTAAGCTACATATGGGGTGAAGTCAGTCCTAGTCAACTCAGTTAAGATCAGTCAGCATAAAGTCAGAGAGGGCCTGCATCAAATTGTCCAAAATCCACAACAAGTCCCAGCGAGCCCTAAAGTCTCTGAAGTCACTGGTCACCTCCTTGGGCCTAACTGAGCTGTAAAGACTATGCCATCTGTCTGCCTCAGTAAAGCTGCCGTTGTTCCGTAACTTGGCGTCGGAGTAATTATTTGCCCTGTGCCAGGCCCAGGATCTAGCGGCCATACCTTTGGGTGGTGCAGAGGTTAACCACACCCTGGCATCACGGACACAAGAGGTTAATACCATCTGCCCTTAGGGTAATAACATCTGCCCTCCATCACACCCTCACCACAGTGATAGATATTAAAAAGGCGAGGATTAAAAAAAATGAAAAGGCAAAAGTAAAAAATTGTCACCAAGGGGTTAACCTTCAACTGTGGCCAGACTACAACTCCCACCATGCAGTACGGTGACATCCTGACAAGGAAGAATACTAAAAAGGTTTATTGAAACGTCTCCAGAAACCAGGAACTTTCACACCGGCTCGTTCACATGCTGCGGTTCAACACTGTAATGTGGGGGGGGAGGGGGGGGGGGTTGCTATGGAGCTGCCATAATTTTCCAGTCCTGCAGCGATTTACAGCGTCATCGGCAAACTACGCCCACACACGGCGCGCGCATCTCCTAGCCCCTCCCATTTCTGGAGGCGCGGTTAGGCTGTACGTCATTACAAGCGCGACGGGAAGCGGGCGACGTCATTGGCGCGCGACGCTGGTGCCGTCAGAAGGAATAAGGTACAAGTCTCTTTTTTTTATGGTTGTTTTCCGGGAAACGCGTGTTCTGTTGCAAAGTGTGACCTGTTATATAGGGGAATCCCGGACTGTGGGCACGATTCTGAAGTTGTCCGTTGTTGTTGCGTTTATGTGTTTTAATCCTATGTGGAGCTGGATGACAGTGCTCTAGGATACGTTTATTAAACGTATTTAAGACCCAGTGTTTCCCAAACTGTTGCAAAACTACAACTCCCAGCATGCCCGGACAGCCTTCGGCTGTCCGGGCATGCTGGGAGTTGTAGTTTTTCAACAAGTGGAGGCACACTGGTTGAGAAACGCTGCCAAGTCCAATGCAGCCATTATCTGAGGGAAACAAAGACTGCGTTATTGTGGAAATATTGATGACTTCAATGATATTATTGCATTTAAGTGTGAAAACAGAGCCATAGAGCAGTGTTCTCCAACCTATGGCTCTCCAGGTATTGTGGAACTACAACTCCCATCATGCCCTGACAGCCATAGAAGTTGTAGTTTTGAAACAGCTTGAGAACCACAGGTCGGGGGATCACCGCCATAGACTATACTTAACCATTATGGTGCATCTGGCAATCATCTGGCTAATGTATGTAAGTGCTTTAAAGGGAACCTACAGCTGTCTGGGCATGCTGGGAGTTGTAGTTTTGCAACATCTGGAGGCCAATGGTATAAGGGGGATAATTTATGATGGTGGGAGAAATCTGACAGTTGGCACCCTCTGCAATCTTAAAGGGTACCTCTCATCAAATAAACTTTTGATATATTTTAGATGAATGAATGTTGAATAACTTTCCAATAGCATGTTAATGAAAAATAGGCTTCTTTCTATTGTATTTTTCCCGATCAGTCCTGTCAGCAAGCATTTCTGACTCATGCTGGAGTCCTAAACACTCAGAGCTGCCAGCCTGCTTTGTTCACAGCCAAACAGGCTGTGAACAAAGCAGGCTGGCAGCTCTGAGTGTTCTCCTTTGTGAACAAAGCAGACTGGCAGCTCGTAGTGTTTAGGACTCCAGCATGAGTCTGAAATGCTTGCTGCCAGGACTGGTAGGGAGACCCCTAGTGGTCATTTCTTCAAAGGGGAAAATTAAATAGAAAGAAGCATATTTTTTAATAACATGCAATTGTAAAGTTATTCTGCATACATTAATCTATAATATATCAAAAGTTTTTTTGATGAGAGGTACCCTTTAAGATTTGGGGCCTTAAATGGGCACTGTCATTAAAACAAATTTTTGCTATTGCACTCTTTATGGTAAATAAAAAATCTAAT